>NW_018164825.1:60922-92676 GCF_001263595.1 Phalaenopsis equestris | reverse complement strand
GGAAGTCACCGAAGTTCTCTTTCGGATCTGTGACATTCTCTAGTGTTTCCTCCTTTGGACTCCAAAACAAAATGTTCCAAATTTGAACCAATCCCCCTTCACACTTTTTAGTCCGATATCTTTGAAATGTCCTTACCATTTGAACTCCTTGAAGGTAATTTTTCTTGACTTTTATCGAGAGTATTCTTAGGTAACTTCAGTTATCTATGATGTAATTAACTATAGGCGCTTGCCCTTATAGGAAGCTTTTCCCGAACCCAGCATAATATAAACCCTATTTAATTCCTTATATTAAATAGGGGAATTTTTCGGCCAATACATTGGTTTTGCAGACCAAACGGATATCATAACTTTCTTTAGTTTATTTGATCGAGCCTCACCCTCAATTCTTGTGTTCATCCTTCGGGATAGATACAAGATTTGAGGTAAAGCGCTCTTTCATCTAAACTATGAAAATTATGGGGTCAGTTTGACTTCATCTTTTTCAAAACCCAACTTTTTCAACGTCCTTCCAAAGCGGGCAAAGAAATTTCAACTCCGATGACCGACAGCTTTTTACGGGCAAACCTCACACCAAAAATAGTGCCGACATTCAAGTATTTGATCATCATTTCATCTCAAACTTTGAATTCTCTATTAACCTAGTTGACAAATATTTCAGAATCAAATCTTAAAATTATATGTCATGCACCCACTCCTTGAACTAAATGAAACCCAACTATCAGCACTTCATACTCTGCTTGATTAATTGTGATGGCAAATCGAGGACGATTGAATAATAAATATGCTCCCCGATCAGACTGCTTAAAGCCAACCCAATTCCTACTTTAGTTTGGCTTGAAGCTCTGTCTGCGTGAAAGATCCATGCTTGCATTTCTTTCTCATACTCTTTGCTTGATCCGTTTGATTCAGAGAAATCCACCAAAAAATCTATCACATCTTGGGCTTTAATTGATGTCTGAGAGACGTAAGGTCATACTCATAGAGCTCCATGAACCATTTTAATAATCAGCTCGAATGTTTTGGTCGAGTATAGAATTAATCGGATGGTTAATAATCATCTTAATTAAATGGGTCTGAAAATATGGTTGAAGCCCGCGAGCAGAGAAAATAAAGAACAAACATTAGTTTTTCCATTAGAGGATACTTTATTTCAACCTCTCTAAGGACTCAACTTGTATAATAAATGGGAAATTGCTTCCCTGACTCTTCTCGAATGACGACTGAGCTAATAGCCTTCAGACTGACTCCCAGGTAGACTGAAAGTTCTTCCTTTGGTTTTGAACTTTGTAGAAATGACAGAGAGATCACCAACTGCTTAAAATTCAGAAAAGCTTTTTTTCATTCATTCATCCATTCAAATTTCTTCGCTTTTCTTATTACTTTAAAGAAGAAGGCGGCACATTTGTCTCCTAACTTGAAAATAAATCAGCTCAAAGCTGCAATTTGGCCGGTAAGCTTTTGTACTTCTTTGGTGTTCTAAGAAGAAGGCGTATCTAGGAGTGCCTTCACTTTCTCAGGATTAGCCTTAATGCCTTCGGTTTACAGAAGTTATCCCAAGAATTTCCCTGTGAAGACTCCAAACATGCATTTTAATGGATTCAATTTCACGTTAAACTTCTTAAGCGTTTGGTAGGTTTCCTTAAAATCACACATATCTTGTTCAGACATCTTATTTTTCACTAGCACGTCAACCACATAGACCTCAATGTTTCATCCTTTTTGTTTAGAAAAAAATACATCCAATAGATGTTGATATGTTGTGACATCGTTTTGAAGCACAAAGGGGCATTACAATAAAACAATATAATCCATCACTAGTAGTAAAAGCCATTTTCTCTACATCAGTCGAACACAATTTGGCTTGATGATATCCGTAGAAAGCGTTGAGGAAACTCATGACCGAGTATTCCACTGCAAAGTCGACCAGAGAACCGATCCGAGGTAGTGGATAACTGTCATTTGGGCAAGAAGTGTTCAAATTTGTGAAATCTACGTGCATTCTCAATTTGACATTGGACTTTTGCACCATAAATGATACCCAGGAGAGGTATTGAACTTATCAAATATATCCGACCTCTAAGAGTTTCTTCACTTCTTTGCGAATTGGTTCAGCTAAATTCATCGTCATCGACCTGAGTATTTGCTTCATTGACCTGGCATTTGAACTGAAGTTGACTCTGTGGCAAGCAACATCAATGAGAATATCGGGCATTTTGGCAGCCAACCATGCAAAACATTTGTTCTTTGAGAATCTGGATCAACGTGCTTTTGTGACCTACATAAAAAATTTCACCAATTAGAAAATATTTACCAGGATCCTTTAGGCTCACTGGGATTTGGGTAATAACCTCATCAGTTTCAAGGTTTCATTCTCGTTGGTGTTGCATGTCCAATGCTTAGTGCTCCAAGCATCCAATGACTCACAAGCAACATGTTCGGGCTGCTCCAGATCTACACGTATAGTGATTATCACCCCATCACAGAGAAATTTCACACATACAAGGTAAGTTGATACCATGGCTCAAAAATTGTTGAGAAGAGGGCAACCAAATATTACATTATAGGTTGGTGGTGCATAACTATTAAAAAATCTGTCATATTAATAAATCTATAATCATGTTCTTCCTAAGTGACAGAGAGCGATATTACATTGAGTGCCTCCTTTCGTTCGCCAGAGAAACTGTATAGTGGGCCTGTCGGTGGAGTTAGCTGATCGATTGTCAGATTCATCTTTTCAAACACGTATAGAATAATATGTTTCCCGAGCTCCCAGTATCAACCAGGATATTGCCTACCTTTTAATTACTAAAAAGTGTTGTGCAAAAATTGCCTCATTGTATGGATTTTCAGTTATAAGGAGATTTGTGTCAGTAAAAATGATTGGGGGATGAGTTTTTATTTTTGGAGCAGACATCACAACACATTAATTTATCAATTAACTTCTTTTTCGGTCGGCCCTGACATATAAATCGTAGCTCAATATTGTTGGTACAATTCTTGCTATGTGAATGGCATTAACTCGGGTCGACCCACTCGACTTGCTTTCCACTGGAGCCTTGCCTTTCCTTTGAGTGAGCTTCCGAAGCTACAAACACCTTGAGCTTTATGTCTTGGATCAACTCCTC
Source organism: Phalaenopsis equestris (assembly GCF_001263595.1). Classification (NCBI taxonomy): domain Eukaryota; kingdom Viridiplantae; phylum Streptophyta; class Magnoliopsida; order Asparagales; family Orchidaceae; genus Phalaenopsis; species Phalaenopsis equestris. The sequence continues at coordinate 89,548 of NW_018164825.1, read as the reverse complement.
TACCAGGCTACGAAGGTGTCTGCACTCATCAATTTTGTGTCCATGGCCTCGATGGTACTTACAATATTTGTTGAGGCTCGACTTGCTTTCCACTGGAGCCTTGCCTTTCCTTCGAGTGAGCTTCCGAAGCTACAAACTCCTTGAGCTTTATGGCTTGGATCAACTCCTCTACCAGGCTACGAAGATGTCTGCACTCATCAATTTTGTGTCCATGACCTCGATGGTACTTACAATATTTGTTGAGCAAATTGAATGCTTTTTATTTTTTAGTGAGAAACACTGTCATTGTCAGGTCTCCATTCTCGGGTCTCAAGCCTCATATGTGAAAAGTGGAGGGTTGTGTTAGGTATTCGACAACGAGCATGAAATTTGTCAAAAAATCATGACATGAATCCTTTTAATCATTATGTAAATGCTAGGGTGTCCCTTGGAAGCAACACGATGTATGACTTGAATATAGTGAAAAAAGTGCAAGAGCTACTACACCGACGCCCTGGTGTCCATATTACGGACAGATGCAGGTAAAGAAATTAGTCTATGAAATTAATATTAGGATATGATCTTAGAATATAGATACTCTCACAAGTAAATTAATGAAATTAGTTGACATTATGATTCATATAAAGATAATTATCTTATGTATTCAAGAAACTAAATGAGTTGAAGAAATGACTAAGGAGATTGGTAGCTTAGGTTTTAAACTTTAGTATTCAGGTTGTTGCACCAGAAATGATGTAGGTATAATTATATATAAGAGTTTGAAAGTTAATATTGTAAAAATTAATAAAATTGGAGATAAAATTATAGCTCTTAAGATTGTTGTTGATACTAAGATTTTAAATATTATAAGTGTTTATGCTCTTCAAATAGGTTTAGATATAGGTTCCGAAGAAAAATTCTAGAATGATCTAGAAGATTTAATACAAATGATATCTCTTGAAAAAAGATTTTTTATTGAAGGAGATTTAAATGAACATGTCGGTTTTAAAAATATTCATGGCGGTTACGGTTTTCAAGTGATTAATGAAGATTGTAGAGACATTATATTTTGCTTTAGCATATAATTTTCTTATTGCTATTGCTTTTATCAAGAAAAGAGATGAGTATATACTATTACTTGTAAGAATGGATCTAGCAAAACACAAATAGATTATTTTCTTATGAGAATAAGAGATCGTCAATAATGTAATGATTGTAAGGTCTTTCCAAGTGAGAATTTAAATACCCAACATCGATTTCACCGCACTTTTTAGGATGTTGGATCCTAAATTATCCTGCGGATCACGCTTAAGAAATAGTGTTAGCCATATGAAAAAAAAAGAGAGAAGAAAAAATTGAATGCTTTTTATTTTTTAGTGAGAAACACTCTCATTGTCAGGTCTCAAGCCTCATATGTAAACTTCAAGATTTCGAGATTTGGAATGTTCATGAACAAGCAAATTATATGTGAAAGAAACAAACATTATTAACGAGTTGAAGAAAATGTACTTTGAAAATGAAAAAGATAAGTTTTCATAAATAAAAATAGCTGCTGATGGAATAAAAATAGGCAAGAAAAGATAAAATATAAGAATTTATGTTACAAAAATTGGTTTAAATGTAAAAGCTTAGATAAGAAATATAAGAATTTATGTTATAAAAATTGGTTTAATGTAAAAGCTTAAATAAGTGAGAAAAATATAAAATGACCTGTAGGGAGTCTAAGAGACCAATATGTGGCGCTAAAAATTCTGCTTTTAGCGATCTTCATATTATATTAGATGCTAAAAAGGGTGAAAATATATGCCTAAACTAGTTAAACAAAGAAAAGACAAGTAAAGATTAAACTCAAGTAAAGTGTATTAAAGAAGAAAATCAAGAAGTGCATTTCTTAAAAGAAGATATTCAACTTAAATGGGGAGTTATTTTGAGAAACTTTTCAATGAAGTTCCTGAAAATACAATCGACTGCAGTGATCTTAATGTAAATAATACTAATAAAATATTTTATTTTAATTGTTGCATTAGTAAAAAAGAAGTTTAGGAGGCTTTATAGCAAACCAAGGGTGCAAAGTTTGTAGGACCTGATGATATCCCAATTGAAGTGTGGAAATATTTTAGAAGAATTTAGAGTTTCTTGGCTTACTAAACTCTTTAATATTATTTTAAAAACTAAAAAAATGCTTAAGATGCTTAAAGAATGGAGGATGATTATTTTGGTCCCAATTTTTAAGATTAAAGGGGATGCACAAGAATGTGCAAATTAGAGAGGAATTAAGTTGATATGTCATAATTTAAAATTATGGGAAAGGAAAATTGAATATAGGTTAAGACACATTACTAAGATTTCTCATAATCAGTTTCGATTTATGTTAGGCAGGTCTACTATGGAAGTTATACATTGATTGAGAGGTTTGATGGAGAAGTACAGAGAAGAAGTACAGAGAGAATAATGAGGAGAGAGAATAATGAGGATATGCACATGATTTTTATTGATTTAGAAAAAAAACTTATGATAAAGTTCCAAGAGGCATCCTTTTGAGACTTATAGAGAAGAAAGATGTTGAGAGGATTTATATTCAATTCATTAAAGGTTATTAAAGATATGTATATTATATGTATATTAGAGTTGTTACTTGCGTTCGAGCAAAAGGAGGATTGACCAAACATTTTCCTATTTCAGTTGGATTATATCAAGGATCGGCTTTAGGCCCGTATCTTTTTTGCTTTAATTTTGGATGCTCTTACTGAACATTTACAGAAGGATCTATCTTGAGGTAAGCTTTTCGCTGATGATATCCTTCTTGTGGATAAGACTAGAGGAGCTCAGAAAAATCTTGAATTATGGAGGTCTACATTGGAGTTTAAAGGTGTTTGAGTAGAACTAAAGCTGAATACATGGAATGTAATTTTAGTTGTAGTAGCTCTAGTGATAGAGTTGTAAGTTGCAACTATGGGAAATCAAATTCTTAAAAAATGTAAGCACTTTAGATATCCTAGATCTATTGTTCAAAGTGATGGTGATATAGATGGGGATGATATTAGTAGAATTCAAGTTGATTGGTTGAAGTGGAGGAATGATTCGAGTCTATTGTGTGATAGAAAAGTAAGAGAAAAGTAATACTTAGACTGAAAGTAAAATTTTATAAGATGGTGGTGAGATCTGCAACGCTCTATGACGCACAATATTGGCCTTTAAAAGAGAAGCACATGTGTGGATATGACTTATATTCAAGGTGAGATGAGAATGCTTAGATGGATGAGTGGTTTTACACTTAGAGACAAAATGTGAAATGAATATATCTGTGATAGGGTTGATATAACTCCTGTGGGGGAAAAAATTAGAGAGAGTAGTCTTAGAAGGTTTTATCACATTAAACGTCGACCATCTGATGACCCGATTAGGAAAGTAGATGTTTTAAATTCAGCTTATGTTAAGAAAGACTGAGGTATACTCAAAAAGACTTGGGCTTATTATATAAAAATGACCTTAATTTATTAGAATTAAATAAAAATATGACACTCAATAAGACGCAATATAGAAAAAGGATTCATATAGCTAACCACGCTTAATGGCATAAAGACTTGTTGTTGTTGTTTAGTTTTTAATTAGGATTCTATTTATTTTCCCTTTGAAAAATTGTCCGCCAACTTATAGGTAGGATTTTAAAGTTACATGGTTGTCCTCTATTAAAAAGGGAACTTTACTACATTTAATGAGTTACTAAATTAATAAATACAAATGATATCTCTTGAAAAAAGACTTTTTATTTATAATCATGTAGGAGTCATACAAGAAATGATGTAAGTATAATTATATATAAGAGTTTGAAAGTTAATATTGTAAAAATTATTAGAGTTGGGGATAAAATTATGGCCCTTAAGATTATTACTGATACTGAGATTTTTAATATTATAAGTGTTTATGCTTCTCAAGTAGGTTTAGATAAATTTTGGAATGACTTAGAAGACTTAGAAGATTTAATACAAATGATATCTCTTGAAAAAAGATTTTTTATTGGAGGAGATTTAAATGAACATGTCGGTTTTAAAAATATTCATGGCGGTTACGGTTTTCAAGTGATTAGTGAAGATTTTAGAGACATTAGATTTTGCTTTAGCATATAATTTTCTTATTGCTATTACTTTATTCAAGAAAAGAAATGAGCATATTATTACTAGTAAGAATGGATCAAGCAAAACACAAATTGATTATTTTCATATGAGAAGAAGAGATCGTCAATAATGTAATGATTGTAAGGTCTTTCCAAGTGAGAATTTAAATACCCAACATCGATTTTTAGTTCTAGATTTTAAAATGAAGAGTTGTAAAATAAAGAATATTAGAAACAATTGACATAGATTTATATGGGAGCACCTAAAAGACAGATAATAATATTTTTATAAGTAAACTTCAAGATTTCGAGATTTGGAATGTTCATGAAGAAGCAAATTATATATGGAATAAAGAAACAAACATTATTAAACAAGTTGCAGAAGATGTAATTTGAGAATGAAAAGTATAAGTTTTATAAATAAAAATAGTTGCTAATGGAATAAAATAGGCAAGAAAAGATAAAATATAAGAATTTATATTATAAAAATTGGTTTAAATGTAAAAGCTCAGATAAGTAAGAAAAATATAAAATGATTTGTAGGGAGTCTAAGAGACCAATATGTGACGCTAAAAATTCTGCTTTTCGTCTTTTAGCGATCTTCATATTATATTAGATGCTAAAAAGGGTGAAAATATATGCCTGAACTAGCTAAACAAAGAAAAGACAAGTAAAGATTAAACTCAAGTAAAATGTATTAAAGAAGAAAATCAACAAGTGCATTTCTTAGAAAAAGATATTCAACTTAAATGGGGAGTAATTTTGAGAAACATTTCAATGAAATTTCTGAAAATACAATCGACTGCAGTGATCTTAATATAAATAATACTAATAAAATATTTTATTTTTATTGTTGCATTTGTAAAAAAAAGTTTAGGAGGCTTTATAGCAAACCAAGGGTGCAAAGTTTGTAGGGTCTGATGATATCCCAATTGAAGTGTGGAAATATTTAGAAGAATTTAGAGTTTATTGGCTTACTAAACTCTTTAATATTATTTTAAAAGCTAAAAAGATGCTTAAAGAATGGAGGATGATTATTTTGGTCCCAATTTTTAAGATTAAAGGGGATGCACAAGAATGTGCAAATTAGAGAGGAATTAAGTTGATATGTCATAATTTAAAATTATGGGAAAGGAAAATTGAATATAGGTTAAGACACATTACTAAGATTTCTTATAATCAGTTTCGATTTATGTCAGACAGGTCTACTATGGAAGTTATACATTGATTGAGAGGTTTGATGGAGAAGTACAGAGAGAATAACGAGGATCTGCATATGATTTTTATTGATTTAGAAAAAAAACTTACGATAAGGTTCCAAGAGGTATCCTTTTGAGACTTACAAAGAAGAAAGGTATTGATATGACTTATATTCAAGTTATTAAATATATGTATATTAGAGTTGTTACTTGCTTGGTTTCAAGAGGTTGGTGCTGATGCAACTTTGTTAAGCTTTCAGGTCGTTCATTCTCTACATTCGAGCGACCTTTGACATTGACCAATCATTTGCTCGAGTAATCCTTGCCATGTCTCCAACTACTTATCCTCAAGATTTAAGTTGATGTAAAAATACATTAATTGCAGCAGGATGTAGCTCAAAGTAAAAGATGGTTCCATTAGGACAGCATATCCGAGAGACAAAAAAGAGAAGGGCCACACACATACATACCCACCCACCCAATTCCTATGTATTTACATATCACCCCTAAAATTCACTTCTTACATTTTCATATCACATCAAAAATACCCCCAGTTTTAACATCTAAAAAGTTAAATACCTACACCTTTTCATGTACAATAAGGTGGCATGCATGTCAAAATTGAAATTTAGGTGTCAGGATATGTAAATACATAGGAATTGAGTGGTATATATGTAAATCTTCCAAAAGAAAACGCTAAAAACAAAGGACCGATGTATGGTTATGAAAACAACAAAGGGCCAATAACATCTGAAGGTCAAAAACCCAAAAAAAAAAAAAAAACAAACATCGTAATCCCTTGGTCATGAATATTTATTGATTATAAAACCACCATAAGTTGTCTTCTAATACTGAAAAGAATACATCTATTTTACTCCCTTCAAAGCTTTTTAGCTGTTGTCATTTAAAATTGGGCACCTGCTTATATCTAGTATGAAAAAAATTAAAAATAAAAAGAAAATTAAAAAAAAATATTAATAATTACATGTAGGACGTGCTCCTCTTTATTGTCCTTGTCAAAAACTGATTTTAACAGTTAGGCAAAGAAGATGTCAAAAGGTGCCACCATAATCATTCACAATCCAACATAGAAATTGCTCAAAGCAAGCCTGATTTCAGATCCTATATAACCCATTTTAATGAGCTTGGCTTAAGAAAATACGTTTTAAGTTACAAGATTTGTTAATAAAATAAAATAAGCACAAAAAATGAGGGAATGAAAACACAGCAAATGATGAAAATCAACTTCAGCCTCTACTTGATTGTTCCATTTCTAATTTTGTAGTCCATGCAAATATGCTGATTCGATGTACAAACCATATGTAGAAAATACAATGTAAAATGAAAGATATATCACCTAATGCTTCTTTGATAAATTACTGTACGCCAGTCACCTTTCAGCCACAGTGCGGGCAGATATAGTCCAAGCCATCTGTCTTCGAGTAATCCTAAAATCATACATATAGTGATAGGTTAATAATATTTTATTTATAGGCATGTACTTGAGTAATTGAAAATTTATAAAGAAATGGATTAACAGCGAGGGGTTGGAAAGTAACTGCAGGGATTCAAGCAAAGACCAAATAAACACACAAAAACATAAATTTCTATTAAAAATCTAATTTTTTATTGATAAGAAGTTGGCAAAGATAACACACCTTGAAAGCAGCAAGAGATCTTTTATCACAACCTAAATGAACCCATTTGCTGCACCTTGCACAACTCAGCCAATCTCCAGGAGTGCTACTGATATAAGCTAATATATTGTTAATCATAGGGAGAGTTAAAAATAATATTTAAAAGTAAACGGAAAGGAAGCATACCTCTGACAAAGAACACATTGATTGATAGTTACATCATTATGAGCTAACTCATACTCCAGAAGATATGTTTCATAATGTCTTTTCAAAGCATATGTGATTCCCTATCCAAAAGGTGCCAGGAGGAATGATACAAGTTATTCTTCAGAAGGAACTAATCAAAAGTGTTACAAGAAATTATTTAATTTATTAATCAGAAGGAACTAATCACAAGCTCTTCTTCCTAATCAGTCGAAAATGAATTCATAGTGGAAGCCACCACGCAACCACTGCCATTTTCTTCCACTACTTCACTATCTTTGCAGACTGTAAGACGACGATATCTCATCCCCCATTATCATCTTCTCCTCCTCCTCTTATTCTTACTCGTTATTTCTTTTAGTATCTTTTTATCTTCTACCAACTACTAAAATTTTGGATCGGGTTCAATAATGTGGTGTTAATCCAATGTTGTAATCAGTAATTTGATGCTTATACATTTAGTTAAATTAGAAAACAATGATTTTTAATTTAAGCTAAATTATTCCAAATTCGAAATTTATCCCAAAATGGTTTGCTTTAAAGAACTTTGTGCTAGCACCGTGAATTTTTGGATGTAACTCATGCTCTCAATCTAGTTCCACATTTTCTTGTGTATTTTATCAAGTTAAATCAAATCGTATTGACTTATCTAATTTAGATGCACATATATATAAATGTTTATTTATCTCAAACTACTTATTTATAGCAGTTTGAGATGATCCACAACCAGAATGAGACAATAAGGGTTTGTTTGGCGCAGCTGCAGCGAAGCTGGTTGTCTGTTTCTTTTTTTTGCAATTTTGCAACTGTTGTATTGCATCTATTTTGAATAAATGATTTTTCTGCCAGTCTAACATAGTGTTGTTTACAACATAACCAATGTCGCTAGCACATTTCATATTTGAAAACAAATATTCAATTTGAATATTACAAAATAAAAAAAAACACCTCACAAAACAGTAATTAAACAATGAAAATTTAAAAAAAAAAGTACTATTAAAATAATACTTAATAACATCGTAATATTATTTTTAAAATGCAGTTGGTTAATGTCGCGAGAAAATCCTTCAACGGTGGAATCCTCAAACCGATCCGTCCACCTAAAAAAGTCACAGTTCTCTATTATTTTTCTTGGACACCTGTAAAATTGTCTCTCATAGTTATATGGTTGCCGCGAGGTAAGCACGGAACATTGTAATCCACAGTAGCAAAACAATGCTCTAGAGGTACTGAAAGTCCTTAGACTCATCTTTTCCGAAGGTTGAAAATCACAAAACACAAACTTTAAGATGGAACATTAGTAACGAATAATAGTAGAAATATTCGATTCAAGTTTTATGAAACTGTGAGGTCTCAGAGAGCAGAATATACACCAACGAATCTGTCACTATAAGAAGACAATGAACCTTAGAAAAAATATGGATTCTTGGTTGTCATTAAACCTCGTAATACCAAGCTCGTATATGCCACATATGTATATCATAAAAAAAGTCATCCAAAAGAAATCATAAGGACTGAAAAAGGAGAGAAACTTGTTGCACTCATTGTGATTTCACACGTGTTAAGAACCAATAACAGCATATAGGTCATCCAAAAGAACCCATAAGGTCGACTGTTTCATCATAGACCTCCAAAATAAAAAATAAAACATGCAATAAGAACTTATATTACATATTATACTCATAGTTGTCTCACCAGCCATCCAAGAGAAAAAATTTATGCAAAATAACTAGAAATAACATTGAAATTCAAAATGTACATCATTGCACAAAACATCAATAAAATAAACAATAAATGTTTAGACAATACATTGTAAATAAAAAAACAGAAAAAAAATTCGCTCCATTCAACCGCCAAAGATAGCATCTAGAATTCGCTCTCTCAAGTCTACCATCTCCCCTGCACATTCCTCATCTTAGGTGCAAGTCTCAAGCAAATTACTTTCAACATGTGATAAAGATTGTCCTAGGTGATATTCATACTTCAACAGGGACATGTGAATGATCTTCATCAGCCCTATTAAAGTCAATGTCCCTGCGTGAAGCATGCCGCCGAATGTAGTTGTGGAGAGTTATTGTGGCGACCACAATCTGCACATATTTAAGAAACAGATATGTCGCCATATCCCGCAATATGACCCATTTTTTCTTCCAAAATCTAAATGTTCTTTCAATGACACCGCGTAAGGATGAGTATCTCTTGTTAAATATCTCTTTTCTACCACAAGCAACGTTATTAGCTCTTTCAAAATTAGGAATGTAGTATTCAGTATCAGGAAATGACTTTAAAAATTTCTTTTTTTAAGGAGTATCCCACATTGACCAAATCATATTTATCTGACATAAATATAATAATTAGTATTGCAGTGAAAACACTTTCTCATTAGTTGAAACAAGCAAAGCATCTCGGGATGGCTGCGGAAAGTTGTATTTTTGAATTGTTATGACAAATTTGAATATACAACTGTTGTGTGCACTATCTTCTCAACTAGACATAACAAATGTCAAGTACATGTTAAAGTCACATACAACCATGATAATTTTTATTGTTGAGCTTCATCGCCTAATGAATGCAATCTTTTGATTATTCAAAATACGTTCATCCACGTGTGTTTCATCGATCACTCTAATACAATTCTAAAGCATTTAACAAGGGTATCCAAATTACTGTATTCATTTGAATTCTAGAAAAAATGAATAAATAAAATGACCTTAAAATATGACATATATCGCGGGTCCTGTGAAATCTCTGTGAGGGTTCTTCAGAAAGTTGGGTCATCGGGTTTGATAATTTCTGATGAGAAACTGACTAGAACATTCAACCCAATTGAAAAATATCTACTGATTGTTTTAGATGATTGCTGTAATAGCTCCATAACTCATCACATAGATTCATTCTGTGATAAAATGTAGAGGGTTATTGTTAACACCTAGTTGGAAGTCATCCTGGAGGAGTCATGAAGTTAATAATTACTATGCAAGTTTTCCAAGAGATCGATGAATATGGGTTGTCATACGGAGCATATTGCTAAATATTGTTGGGTTTCTTACAAGCAACTCTTTAAACCACTTATCGCAAATGTATGAAGTTGTCATACAAGGCGAGCGAGCAATATAGAAGTTGTAATGCTCATACATCAAACACAACGCAGCTGCAATTCTTTTGCGTCTTTCTCTGTGCATATTATTCATTGTTTATGCAGCTAGCACACATAAGAATCATTGAATTAGCTACTATCAAAATATGTTTTAAACAAACAACAATCATAAATAAATTTTGAAAAGCAAATAAAATTGCCCGCCATAAAAAATCAAACTATATCCAAAGTAGCATAGGCACTGTCCCAATGAAAAAAATATATAAATTGTCCAACTATAAAAAATTGAATTTAAGCGTCCCTATTGTCACAAAATAACGTAAATAATTGACCCTATGGTCAGGGCTCATTGCCATAAAGAACTCTCTCTAGGTTGGATATTCAAACAACTTCATAGTGAATAAGTACAAGTCAAATTTCTCGAGTTACTTCCAGAATTCGTATTAATTGTTGAATGAAATTTACTCATGATGTGTCAGGGTAATTATTGCATAAAGCAACTATGAAATTTAGTTTCTAATAAAAACACCACTTTTTTTTCTTTTTTCTCAACCCTAGGAAGCTTAGATCAACTAGTAGATTCAAGTCTATTAAGGTTAGGGCTGGGGGCTTCATTGGAACCAAAAGTTAGCTCGACATCCACATGCTCAGCTATGCCAATAAACCCACTCTTGCTAGGGGTCCATGCATGATCGCCTGTGGCAACGACTCCACCAATCATACGATCCAACTTTTCTTCAAGCTCAAGGTCGATAACACTGAATATAAACTTTTTAACATTCAGAACGACCTACAAATTAATGGATTATTCATATGTTGATGTAATTGAATAAATAAATAATCAGTAAGGAACTTCACGTTTCATAAATTCTCACATCCAATCTCTCGGCCCATCATTCTTAAAAATCATTGATGGTTCGCTTTATCAGGTTTCAACTCAAGCCTATGGATCCACGCTTTAACTATTTCCATATTTTTAGTCATTTAACTGATCCCACTTGCTTTTCAATTGCATACCATCATATTCCCTTTTTGTGTGTTCCTTTAACTTCTTTATTATATTGCCAACCCTCCTTGTTAAAATAAGTGGTTAGTCTATTTCCTAATTCCACCTCTTTAAGACAGGTCTCAAAATATTATTTCGACATCTTCATTCCACATGGCAGACGAACCAATTTCTTTTCTCTTCACCATGATGATACTGGCATTAAAAAGAATCAAGCAACATTAAAGTATAGTAGAGGAAAAACAAAGTGTCATTTAAAATACCATAACTCGAAAAAGCAACTAAAAAGAAACATCAAAACAAACCACAAACACCAACATCACCACAAACAACACCACTATAAACAACTATGACACAACATCACCACCAAAAGTACTACCACCATGGCACTGAAGAACCATACCAACATCTACACACCACAAACAACACCAACATGATGGCACGGAAGAACTACCCTCAACATCTACACGGACCACCAACGACACCACCAGCAACACCACTACCATGTCAACAAAGTGTCACCAAAATCCCATGGCACAAAACAACCACACCCAACATACACACACACACCACCATGGCACTGAAGAACCACACCAGCATCTACACACACCACTAATAACACCACAACACTACCACCACCATGCCAAAAAAATGCAATGACACAAAACAACCACACCCAAAATACACACACCACCAACACCACCAACACCAACACCACCACCACCATGACACTGAAGAACCACCTCCAACATCTACACACACTACCAATAGCACCACCACCACTACCACCACCATGTCAACAAAACCCCATGGCACAAAACAACCACACCCAATATACACACACACCGCCATGGCACATCACCAGCAACAACACACACTGTTGTGGCACAAAAGAAATATCACCTACACCACCGCTACAAACATCACCACCAACATAGCATTGCTTAATTTAACAAAGAGGGCAAACCACCAACAAGGTCAACTAATGAGAAGAGCAGCAAGACTTCTCCAATTAACCAAAAATGAAATAGAGGGAAGAGCCCCAAATAAACAGGCCACACTATGAAGAAAAAAAAAATCTTTTCAGCAGTGGCAAAAGAAAATCACAAGAGCTGAATCACAAAAAACGTAAAAGTCAACATTCGCTTAGGGATTCAAATCATGCTCTTCCCACATACCCTTCCAAAATATAAGAGAGAGCACAAGCCAGACAAGTAAAGAAAATTGCCATAATCGCATAGAGGCTCACATAGATGGAAGATAGAGCAAAGGCAGCACGGGCTACAACACAAAAACCAAAAATGTAAAAAAACCAAAGCTATTAATCGTAGGAAGCAAGCCAAAAATGGAAAACATCAAACCATAAGCAAACACCAATGCCAATAGTGTAGGGTAGGGATTACAAGTGCTTGGAAATGGGAGAGTAACACTAGAACCGAATATCATAGAGAAGGGACGAAGGTAGGAGAAAGAAATGCCATCAGAACCGCCGAACAAAGTTATAGGGTGGAGAGGAGGAGGAGCTAGGGCAGAAGATCGAAAGGAAGGGAAATCCGATAATATTTCGTGAACAAAACGCGGACCGCAAGGTCAAACCCTGCGGTCAGCGGTTTACTCAAATAATCTAAAAAAGCAGCCGCAACTTTTTATCCACACCAAAATCTGCGTTTAGCTACCACACTGCAGCTAAAAAGCTGCCCTAAATGCAACTAAATCACAATAGCGTTGTAACACAAGAATTGCACCCTAAGTTAGCTGGTTTATTTTTTTGTGGATAAACATATTACTCCACATTAAGAGCATTACTATTGATATTTGTTATTGGTCTTACTGATGTTGTACTTATTAATCTATGATGTAATTTACTTAATATATTCGGCATTTATGTCACAATGGATAATTTAATGGTATAGTTATCGTTCACTTATCCCCTTCAGAGTCATGATATCAGGTCATGTTCATTTATACTCTTTGGATATCTTAGTGTTGTGCTTTGCTTACAAAATAATTAAAAATTGCATATTTTAGAATACCGATGATATGATAAATGATGGTACTATTTTGATTGTTATTAAATATGCCTAACCAAACCAACAAGCCAACAGCACAAATTGGGAATTGACTAACTACAACTTAGATTCAAGATATGTGCATATAAACATACATACATGCATACATCTGTGAATGCTCATTGTCAATTTTATCTTGCATATATTGCTATCAGGATTACAATGTGATTTTATGATCTTTACAGCATGTTTCGTTAACAGTTCATTTATCTGCTAGACAAAAGGATTATTTTTTTGTATATCAATGGCATGGTTGAATTAGTTATAGCAATTTTTTTGTATATTATGCCTTGATATTGATGCAACCCATCGTATATTTTGTATGCATGATATCTTCTTGTTTATACCTATCAGATATAACCTACAAATTAAATTACCTTACAAGCTAACCCCTAAAGATTGTAGCAGATCCAGCTCATTTGGTTGGTGAAACATTACCACTGGAGCAATTTCAACCATGGTAAATTTTGTTTTAAGACGGGCATTTGTCACGTCACATTGGTAGTTTCTACCTTAGATATTTTAATTATAATTTTTCTTAGCTTTCTGATTTTAAGACTTTATCTTTCTTTTAAAATTGTAAACTTATTTTAGCATTTTTTTGTGATCTAGCTAGTATACTATTACTTCAATCCAATATTACCAATCACTCGTTATTGTAAAATCGCCATCATGTATTTTCTAAACTGATCCAACAAGAACTTGAATTGGGTAACATAAGATTCGCTCCAATGCACAAAATTGAAAGGCAAAACATTTTTTAGTGATTCAAAAAGAAGATTTAAATTCTTTAGTACATTAGATATCAATTTTGAGGTACACATTTAAGAAAACAAATGGTCTTCGCACTTATCATTTGTAAAACCCAGAAATTATTTCATTTATAAACATCAGTAAGCCTTTCATTAAAAAAAAAAATCAATGAGCCTTTCATCGACAATAATAGATTGCATTATGATTCATGAATACAACTATCAGCATATCTTATACATTTTAAAATTAGAAATATGATAGAATATCCATTTGACATGTGAACTTACAGTCATTTTATTATTGACTGAATGGTTGCTCATTTTAGAGAAAACCTGCCCCCTCCAATTTATGCCATTCCCAACATAATAGCCTCCCCGGGTAACCACCTGAATTAACATAACAGCAAATTTGTAATAGGAAATTCAAATTACCATGCAGGAAGATGTTACAAGTGGAAAGCCTTCTGCAGGAAAGAAATATTTCATCATTGAACTTCTGAAAACAAACCTCTTTATAAAGGCAAAACAGGTCTAAACGCTTTGCATTGAGTACAGCACCAGGAAAATCAGAAAGTCCTCCTGGGGGAACCAGCCGTTGGTGTCCCCTAAGAATAAGAAACTTTACCAAATCCTTCAGAAATTCTTCCTAGAAAATAAAATAAAGGATTATCAACCACACAGATGTTAAACAAAACACTTATATTATAAAAAAGCTTACTTCCGAGCAGTCATGAATTGAACAACGATCGCACTCATGTCTCTTCAATGGTATTGGATTTGAAGAAATTCTCTGCTTTGCAAGGTCTGATTTAGCCTCTGACCTTCTTCTAATAGAATAAGCTAATCTGTGAATAGATGTGGAATCCTCATTAAAAAAAGAAGCTGACTTTGTTGTGGAACTTATTTGCATTGAAGAGGCAGGTTTTGATACAGAGCTTCCAGGTATTGCTGAATTATGTTTTCTAGAAGATGTTGAATGCTCCCGGGACTTTGATTGGTGCCCGCCATGTGAAAAAATCCCATACCTCAGAGAAGCTGAAGACAACTTTTTACATGTTCTAGAGGTTGCAGCTTGTTCCTGAAGATTCAAGTGCTTTCCAGTATCTGCAACAGGAAAACAAATATTTTTCTGCCTCCGAAAATGAGGAATAGGCCTCATAGCAGCGACCTTTAATCCCTGCAAGTAAGCCCCTCTTGTCATTTGATTTTGTTTCTTGCTAACATTCGAACATAGAGTATTGAAATCTTTCCAATTTCCATCAATCACAATTTCAGGTCTAGCACTTGATATAATATCGGTGACGGAGTATGAAATAGGGAGACCAGAAAGGTTAGTATCTTCCTTAGACAAATCTTTTCCATTTCTAGAAAAAAAGAAAAGTAGGCGCTCTGCATCTTCCTTTTCAAAAGAAGCAACTGCAATGCCATGAATACTTGCAATGCCAAGGGTGACAAGGCTACGGCAAGAAAATTCACATGCAAGATGCTTTAGAATCTGTACAGCAGCAAGATTACATAGTCATGGAATGATGCAAGGCAATTATTCAAAATAAATTAAGATAATTGAGCTCTGTGGATCCAGAAAAACATGAATTGCAAACTTAAGACATAACAATGGCCGGGTTCTCGCACAACTGCAAGTGTTTTCTTAATCTCTAGGCATCCGAAGTCTAAAAAGGTATGCAACTGTTACATATACGATTTCAGAATGATGCTGACTAAATAAAATCAAAATAAGTTTTATATACAGGAAAAAACATTTCTCATGTAAACCAATATTCTAACAGGAACAGGGTAACATATTTGACAATGTAAATAGTACTTATGCTAATAAGAATGGAACCTGGAAAGCCCAGCGTGGAATTTTCATGCAAACTTCAAAGACAGATGCTCCTGCAGCTATGCAATCAGTACTTAATGGCCGGCTACAAAACTTGTTTTCCTCACAACATGACTGAGCATGGATTAGCTGTCCTTTATCAATGAGTTCATACTTTATGAGGTTTTCCACAAGCTGCAGTTTGACAGCCAAAATGCACATAAAACATGATTCAAGCAATCCAAAAGAAGATGGAGAGCAAAAATACCCAAAAGTTTTACCTGATCATCGACACAAGTCTGCAAACTACCGGACACCAAAAGTGAGATGAAAGCAGAACTGCAAGTTATGATGTCACAACGCATTTTATAATCGCCATGAGATGTTGCAGCACGACATGGATGTGATGAAACACTGTCCATATAGAAGAATATCAGGGATCAAATGGTAAAATAGTACGTAATATAAATGAGCATGTAGGCCTTCATTTGTCAAAGAAAATATATTAATAATTCCACAATTAGAGTGAGTAGTGCATGTGGGCACTTAAAAAGTTCCTTGGAGTGATGGGCGTTATCATCAACATCATCCTTATTTCAAAAACTTGGTCGGCAAGATAAATAATTTTTGTCACCACTCTTGTTGAAGTACTACATCTAATATTAACTCTGGCAAGGACCTCTCCACACAATTTTCACCGATCTTATTCATTGTCCACCCCTTTTCAACCAATCCTTCACACTGGTTCTATACCCAATCCTTCTCAGTGCACGTTATACTTGACGTGCATAAATTAGTTAAATCAATTTAATATAACCTTATCATTAATATGTGCTACTATCAACATTTTTATCAATATTATAATCATTTCTCACTCCATCCATCCTACTAAAACCACACATTCCCCTTAGCATTCTCGATTGTGCACAATTAGCTTGGTTTCATAATTTTTTGTGGCCTAACACTCATACCCATACAAGTCAATATTGCCATTGTACGATTCAACTCTTTTTTACTCATTGTATTTGCTATGTGAAAAATGGATCAATATGAGGTAACTTACTTGTATAGATTAAAAATCCCTCTTCTAGAAAAAACAAAAGGCAAACGTCAAGTTTCAAAAGTTCTCGGATAATGCATTAAATCTTCTACAAAGAAAATAGAACTTATGAACAAGTCAAGAGGCAAATCTAAAATATAAGCTTTTGAATTGACATTCCTTCTTATATGAAAAGGCCTGCAAGTTGCTGCATGCAATTTTTGTTGCAAAATGAACTTGAGATGTATACTAATGATGATACTCATGACAAAGAAACAATCATTATACTTATCAGCACTTCTTTTCACATTCATAGTTTTAAAATGTTTTCTATCACTAGTCAATTCGCTTTCTAACTTCATCATCTAAATTAAATTTATGATGTTCAAATTACGTTGTAGGGTCCAAATGTGCATGAAGTAGAGAATAAAAAACTTTTGGAGCTTAATCTTTGACGTTGTAGGGTCCAAATGTGCATGAAGTAGAGAATGAAAAAGATCAAAAAACTTTTGGAGCTTAATCTTTGGCAAATAAAAGATTTCTCTACTTGGGTGAGTGCTAGTGTTGATCAAGAACCTGGATAATCTAATCAAACTAGATAGCTTAACAGCTGTTAAAAGCTAGGTTAGTCCGGATACATAGGGTAAAACACAGAAGGTCTAATAGTGGAACAAACAACCAGATGTGTCTTTGAGGCATACAGTTTATTATGTACATAGTGGGTTTTAAATATACGCCGCATAGGATGAAATGTTCAATTCACATGAAAGACATCACAATAATTCCTATTTTTGTAACTACCCAACAAAATAGAAGATAAATAGTCCAGTGATGGGCAAGGATTTCTAGTACACCCAGTACACAAAAAAGTAGTTGCAAGTGGATTAAGTGTAAGAATGACTCCGAGGATGTTCTCACGATAGAAGTCAAGTTATTCATGAATCTATGACTAATTCATACGTATTATCCTTGAAATATCTGATATGCTGTCCACCATAGCTGGCGTGAAAGACATGTGAAAAAACCTGGGAGAACTTATGTGAGACACCAACTATTATTGCGTCTGTCAATATTAAATCCCTCTCATCAACACCTTCCTAAGCAATGTGAAAAGGGTAGGTGCTTAGCTGCTTCACGTCATCAACTTTTGCATTAGGATAGCTCCCAAGTGAAACTCAAAGCCATTTAGTACATTAAAGAAATCATTGACCCTTGGATGTTTAAAGCTAAAGGCATCCTTGATGAAGGAGACACTTATAGTGTCATTTCCTTCCTTAGAAGCACCATGTTCGGCAAGCCTATATGGAAGAAGACTTTGAGTTTGCTTTTTTAACTCAGTTCAGGCAAGTCCTTTTTTGCCACACTGCCTGAAACAATAACAAAGCGGCCCATCACTATGCTCAGCTTGTTGTTCAGAGCATTTTTTTGTTGAAACGTGTACATGATAGTCATTCTGCTTTTGCTCATGTTAGAGCTGATAGGTCTCATTTTGTACATGCATAGTTCTACATACTGCATTAATATGCACACATTCAAGAAAGTTGCAAACATTTGAAGCATGCTACCATTTCTCAAATCCTCGAAAGTAGTTGGGATGTGAAAATACATCTCATAACATACAACTACGCAAAACTTCCATAAAAAATTGTAGCATTATAGCCAATTGAAGGTTCGGAGTATACTATCTACTCAAACTTAATAACCTCTAGCTTAATAAGAGAAAAAGAATTTACATCAAAATATTTAGTTGAGGGACCTATTTGATAGTAAGATCATTCTGATCATGATTCAAAAAAGTGACCTAGGAGGTTGAGGTTTTGAATACCAAAACTTTGGGTAATGGGTAAAGCATGCAAGGAAAATGATTGGAAGGTGGTAATAAATTTGAAGGTTGTTAGACGAAAGGTGAAAAGCTAAAAGAAAAATTTTACTAGTCTAAAAATTCTAAAAAGATTTTTATACGAGACTTTCTCAAGTAGATGGCCAGATTTTCTTTGATGGAAAAGAATGAGAAATGCCAAATCAGAGGTTTGGGATGTTAACTAACCAGTGATTGTGGTTTTAAGTTAATTGGATGTATGTTAAGAAAGTTATAAATTTTTTATACGAACTAGTCACAAAAGGTGGATAGCAAAAGTTAGGATTTTGTTGAAAGTGTATGACTTGAATTTTCTGACGGTTCAAGAGACTCAAGGCTTTGAAAAGGTGGTGGGACATTCAAGAATAAGAAACAAGAGAGAAAATGATATGTTATGATTTGCAAACATCACTTGTGGTTAAATTGTATATCAATCCAAAAGCTAGAAGCACCAGCTCTTAGTAAACATAGTATTTTTGCGAGAGATGATAACTATTATTCATTAAATCAAGGGGGGGGATTGTCGGCCAACTTCTTTTTTATTTTGAAAATAATTTTTAAATTTAATTTAATATAATAGGTATATAGATTGAGTTTTGAAATTAGTATGTTTAAATTTTTGAAAAATGAGACCAA
Organism: Phalaenopsis equestris; assembly: GCF_001263595.1. Lineage (NCBI taxonomy): Eukaryota > Viridiplantae > Streptophyta > Magnoliopsida > Asparagales > Orchidaceae > Phalaenopsis > Phalaenopsis equestris. The sequence goes on along the minus strand of NW_018164825.1, from coordinate 70,139 downwards.
ATGAATCTCATTAGTCTAATAGTTTGCATAATCGTGTCTGATATCGCACATATTTCATCTTCCCAAAAGATAAGTGTATACCTTGGCGATGGGCCCAGGTATAATATATGATTATGCAAATAGCCCACAGAGATAGGAGGGTTTACGTCGTACCACACAACAGCCTCGGAACTTAAGGCGAGTTAGGACTTAAACTACACAATATGGTTGTGCAGGGGCCTAAATAGGATATGAGGATTTACGTCGCGTTGGACGAGCTACCTCGAAGTCCTATGAGTTGTTATTGTTTAATTCTAAGGAGAGGTTTGTTGTTGTAGACTTGTTTGATCTCTCGAAGATGTCCTTTTGCAGGTCCTCGACACGCTGCTCACGGCGTATGCTCTAAGCTCCTTGTTCAAATAACAATCGTAAAGTCTAAGGTTCAAATGGTTCTACCATGTATGCTTTAATGCTTTGATTTTGTATGTAAAGTAAATGAATGCAGGTAAGAAAGTACTGCATAGTAAATAATGGAACTGCAGTGCATAAAATAAAATGTGTAACTGAGCTTCAGCTACCGCTGCATGGTTAGTTTATAATTTGCAGCGAATTTAGATAAATTGCAAAAAAAAAACAGGAATTGTATAGTGAAAAACAACAAAACGAGTCGTAACCAAACACGAAAAGGCAAAGCAAAGCCTGTGGTCACATACAGAAGACCAAGAATAGGTATAAAACATCAGTAAATGTGGGGGCTCAGAGTTGTACTGTGTGCTTCCCAACCTTGAATAAGAGCTACCAACCCGACAATCTACGAAAGGCAGTCCTTAACCTCAATCTAAGTGACTACCCGTGGACCTTTGCAAGCTTTACCAAAATTTTTTGATTTTTTCAAGCAAAAGTTGTTGTTTAGACTTACATACAGAGTTCACTTTAACAGACAAAAGAAATTTTATTTTTATTTTTGTAAATATTTTGTAAAGCAGTGCAGTCCACAGACTAATTACTCTAATCAGGCTAGGACTACTGGCGACTTAGGAGTATCGGGGGCAACAATCTCACCAAGAGTTAGCGAGTAGTATCATCGGTTTTTTTCCTCTCCCGTCATTGAAGATCATTGAGATAGGAGATATTATTCTGATAATCTCACTTCGTATCCCTCGTTTAAGCACAGATAAGCAATGTCATCATCGCTCTCGCCACCTAGGCCCTAGCTTATTCTAATTCGATGATCCATATGTGGCATTAACAAATGTCCCCAATTGCCAGAAGGATTTGAGTGTAATGTTCAAACTCAAATTCAGGTGCATTGGGTTTCATTGTGGGTCAAGTCATGACGGGAATTTTATTATTTGATTTAATTACGGAAAACGTGCGTCACATCTTGGTGTATCCTCATGTTTAATATTTTAATCAATTGGTGAATTAAGGTCAAGTGCCTAGTTTCATCATTAATTTGAAAATTAGGTAGGTGAACTACTATCTAGAGTGTGCTCATAAAATCTAAGAAACCTACACTTTAACCTGAGCTTGAAGTAATTTAAAGTGTTTTACTCTCAATTAAGTGTTTCCAACTAATCCTCAAATATCTTTAAGTGTTTTCCAAATCATTAAATCAGAAATTTTCAATTTTGACTTAATCATTTAACAAGATAAATAAAATAAAAAAAGAGAATGCCGACCCACTTCCAAAACTAACAAAGTCAAGGAGAGAAACAGTAACTGAATCGGCCTAAAAACGTTTAAATTCTTTCAAAAACTGTAATTAAATCGAACTCCGAGAGGAGTGCTTAAATCTATTCCAAGATAGTGTTTTGATCGGCCCAAAAGTCCTCCAATTCAGCATTAAAAAAAATAAAGCCCAAAAACCACCAAATAGACTCGAAAAGCATAGCTCAAAAGCCACAAAACGGAACTAAAATGTGCAGCCCAAAAGCCACAAAACGGAACCAAAAAGTACAGACCTCAAGCTACCAAACGAACCCAAAAAACGCAGCCCACAAGCCGTTAAACGGGCCCATAAAATTCCCCAAAACAGCCCTTAAATTCACCTAAAAATAATGCGAAGATCGCTTCAAATCAGCCCATCAAAATGCCCCAAAACACTGCTCAAAATTAGCAATTGATAGTGCTCAAAACAGCTCTTAAAACACTCCCAAATAGTGTCAAAAACTGCTTCAAAATATTGCCCAATCATTAGTTGCAAGTAAGATGCACAGGCCCTCTAATATGTTTCATGCTAATACAATGCAATATCGAAGAAGCATTACAATCTGATATGAGCCAGCAAAAGCAATCCCACTCTCCAATTGTGTAGTGAAGATCACATTTCATGATGAATAGCAAGCACAAGTAAAGCTTGCTGGCTACATCTAAGATTCAACTTAAGTGAAGGCACACTTATGAAGATTGTTGGAAGATTTTCATATATTCCACAAAATCCTCATGCATCCACCTATTTAACACCTAGAGGCGAATTTTTTTTTTTTTTTGGCGCATAGCTGTACGATTCCGAGCTATGATGAGTTTGCATACCAAACTTAAGGTGTTAGATATGTAAATACTTAAGAATCGAGCGAAATATATGTAAATTTCCCTAAATAATAATGCATCGAATACTTTCCTTATCTTATGAAACATATGTGGAACTGGTTAAGACGTGTGTACCAACAACAAGAAACATATCAAGTGTTTGCACTAGAATTACTTGCAAAAATAAAAAAAATAAAAAAAATCAATTTATTGTTTCTGCAACTGCAGGCCAATGTGTGTATAGATGATCAACAAAATGTGGATTTTTTTTTTAGAACTAGGGGAGAGATCTCCGAAAGCTACAACAGCTGCGGATCAAAAGAAGCAGCGTCTTTTACTACTTCCACATCCATCACCACCCTCGATTTTTAAACTTATATGATATCAGGAATGACGAATACCAAGCAAGAGTTGTCACAGGAAACAATTATGACCTAAACTTCCATTCAAATTCACCAAACAGCAAGCATTTAATTCCTAAATTTCCACTATACCACGCTCTGAGCATTAATCGAAACCAAATCAACAAGGTGGAGTTGTTCATCCTGCAGTTCTATAAATTATAATAATCAAGACGGATTTATAGAAAGCTTGCCTGCTTAATTAATCGGGCTTAATCCCAATACCAAATAAGCAGATATTAAAAAAATGAAGCGCCAAAAATTGAGGTCAACATTAGTGTGTGTGTGTGTGTTTTTTTTTTTTTTTTGCTTTTTATGAAATGTTAGAGTTTGAGAGTTGAACGATGGTTACCTGCTTCGCGACAGGACGCGCGGAAGAAAGGTGTCAGCAGGCAAGAGTGCCGACAGTTCATTGTCGGCGAGAGGTTCTACCACCTGTGGTTGCGTGAGATCCCGAGAGGGCGTCTGGCTTGCGTGAAGGAACTAGGCAGCGGCTAGGTATCGTGAGGGTATTGGACGGGAAGAGGCGGAGAACTTTAGCGAGGATGAAGGGGAACCGGGTGAGAGTTTCACATGAGAGGGAGAGGGAAATATTGCGGGAAGAGAGAATCGGCCGAATGTAGACAGAAGCCTCGATCGGCAAAGGGAGGCCGAATGAAGAGAGTTTCGGTGCAGAAGGGAGGAGGTGAGCGAGTGCAGGAGAAGAGAGAGCCAATCTTCTGGGCGAGCGCGAGAGGGAGTCGAGTAAGAAGAGAAGTGAGAGTCTTCAGCGAAGTGAAGAGGATAAGAGGCAGGCGAGTCTCGAGCGGGGATCTTCAACGCAGGGGAGAGGACACGAGCCGAAAGGGAGAGGCGAAGCAGGTCCCAATGCCGTAAGGGGAGAAGGAAAGCAGGGTTTCTTCTGCGTGAGGAGGGAGGCGGGATCGAGCGGTTCCGGCCTGTTCGGCGAGGAGGGAGGCAAAGGAGGCTAGAGTCCCGGAGCAGAGAGGAGGAGGTGAGCCGAACGGGAGTCAGAGGGCGAGTGGTTAGGGCTGCGATCGAGAGAGGAAGGAGCTGGGTTCGGTCGAGAGGAAGGGGGAGGCCGACGAGTTTTCGATGCAGAGGGGAGGAGGCGAAGCAGGCGTGCGGCTGCTTTGATGTGCGAGAGAGAGGACCCAGATGAGGGGGAGACTGAATGCGGGAGAGTTGAGCCAGTGCGGGATCTTGTATCCGGGTGATTCCAAAAAGTCCGTTACAGCATTAGGCGAGAGATTAATCGGTTTCCTTTCATGCAGCTGGCTTAATTGGAGAACAATAACTGCTAATTATATTTAATTAAGGCAACATTAAATGATTTGTTTGAAATTTGAAAATTTTGAAAATTGAAATTGTTTAGCTCGTGTTCAACCTAAGTCCAACCTGAATTGAACCTGGGCTGAGCCTGAACCCGCACCCCCTTAATTAAAAAAATATGCTTTGATTTTCGCACCATTTGCGCGAGTGCAGAACCGTAGCAATATAGATTTCATTCAAGCTAAAGTCGACTTCCCGGACGCATCCGCGTGGTCTATTTCGTCATCCGGGGTCGTCCGGACAAGTTTGCTGACGATCAGGTTAATTCAACTCAACATCGTGTGTAGTGCAATGAGTACGTAAATTGCGGCGTTCGCGAGGATTCGAGTCACAAATGGTTTACTTAAGGCCTCCTAAATCCTGTGAAAACTCATTTTTAGCCCTTGCAACTAAAAGTTGAGTGATTGGGACCACTCATGCGAGACCTTCATAAAAATGAGTCAAGAAATGGTTTGAAGTTCTACGTGGTGTGGGTCTCAGTACTAATCTTCTAGGAGGGTCAAACAGGGAGAACCTAAGGCTAGATCCTATGCCCTAAGGAAAGGAAAAGTAAGACCGCAAAAATGAGGTCAACAGGAATAAACATAAAATTCTATAGAAAATGAGAAAATCCCATAAGCAAATACACTAAAATCCATTTTTGAGAATTCAACTATAGGCCATCAAGACAACCCTAATATCTCAACCTATTTGAAAATAAATAATATTACTCTAATTAAAAGGATACAACTAAATACTAACCGCTTCGCTTGAATCCTTAACTTGGGCAATTGATGTGATTTTAAAATAGGTTTTTATATTTAAAACAATTTCTCTAAATCTCACATGGTCGGAAGGTTATCTCTTAGAAAAAAATAAAATACAAAAATCAAGTACGATTAACTTTCATGATAATAGATATTTGAATTTGATCAAAGTAAGGCCCCTGCTTGTTCTGCATCAACTCTTCTCCACTCTACAAAACTTGCTCCACAGATTTAATAGTGTTGTGATGAATTGAGATAAACAATATTCCAAATTTCAGTATGAATAGTGGAGTATCTAGAACTTTAAATGCATTTAGTTGTATATTATATACAATTGTAAAGATAACTTATAATAACAGTCATTTTAGAAACCTATATCTTGTGTACGTGGGTTAGTTTGTATATTTCAATGCTTGACAAATCCATTTGAATGGTATGTAATGAAAAAAGAAGAAGAAAGCATGTCATGAGGAAAGCTCAAAAAATAAGCAGCGTCTCCTAGGGCCCTGCTTCATGTATTATTGATGAATTCATAGGTAGAAAAATTGAATGCAAGTTAAAACATTGATATTCTTATTTATGTTCTCCGGTTGAAACTTCTGAAAACTATTTTAGCAATATTATCACTAGCTGTGCTAACGCGTTATAACACATGAGAATAAAGAATCAACATAAATTGCAAACGAAAATGAAGCATCAAAAAATGAATTATGAGACATGTCAACTAGATTAGGAAACATTGAGAACAAACCAACAATGTCATATTGCATCATAAAATGCCCAATTAAGCGAATCCAATTTGAAAATGACTTCTAGAAAAAAGATACAAACAAATTTTTATGTTATATGGAGATGATGGCTCATCATTAGATTCCCCAATGGTGTCAAATAAGAAATATTAGGGATTTGAACTGTGATAGGATCACAAGAAGCGTATGCATCTCAATGCAAACTGTGATAGGCGTCTCAAGGAAAGAAGTATCAACAAAAATGTAGAGTTTCAAATTTTAAGTTAGTAAAGGGTTTAACTTGTGCTACAAGAGGATGCACAATTGTAAACCCAGTAAATCAATAAGTACTTTAAGAATATGAAATTGCAAGAAAGATAACAATTTGCTTAATACTTTGAATAATACTTAACTAAAAGAACTTCAAAGTTAAGAAGAGGCTCATAATAAACTACTTGAGTCTCAAGCTCTACTTAGATAATTGGAGTATTTTTAACAAAGCCATTTTGGTCTTACAAATACACAAACATCCCATTCTTTTTTTTTTGGAGCTAAATATATTATGCAAAAGAAGAGAAAAAATGTTAATGAAATAATAAAATTTAAGTGTCTGAAAAAAAAAGTAATATTTAAGCAATTGTGAACAACTTATTTTCATAAATAGAAATAAACATACATAAAACTAATTAATCATTTAATCATCAAGAAAACAAAACTTTAACTTTTATATTTTAAAACATATTTAATATACTCAATGGAATAATTTTTTTATAGATGACACTCTTACATCACATGAAACTCAGCTATATTAGAAGGGTTATTAATTTTAAAATAGAATGGCTTCACTTTTATATGATGTTCAGTACATAGAAAACTAACAAAATAACCTTACAATTAACAAAGTAAAATACTAATATCTTAGATTTCAAATAAAATTAAACTTAAAGATTATAAATATTTGAGTAGCGCAAAAAAGAGATAAATAGAAATTGTACAAAAATGATTACACTAAAAAGGTTCAGAACAACATGCAAGGCTGAACATTAAAGGGTAAAAAATAAGGAGCCACGAAAAATAGAACTCAAATAGTTGAGATAAGGCACATAATGATGACAATGGAATTCACAAACCTCTACAATCAACTTTTCTTAGGCAATAAAAAGCCATAGTCAAGCCAACCAGCCAGTGAATGCATTCACAGAATTACTGGAAGCCAAATACCATATAATCATCATCCTAATCCTAGAGAGAAAATAGTTACTACAAAATAAGACTATTTTGGATATTTGTATCCAAATTTTACACTTGCAAGTTCTTAAGAGATAATTCTTTTGGTTCAAATCCATAAAAATGAGGGTACACAAAAGCATGCAAAACTCTTTTGATAGAGACCCTTTGTAAAAAGAGCTAACATGCAACTTAGTCCAATCCCAATGACCACATGTAAAATCTTACAAGTATTTTTTTTTTTAATCCAAAATATTATAGTAAGAAAATAATATACGTACATGAAGGAAAATTAATAAGAACTGCCAAAGAAAAAAAAAACATAAATAAGAACAATATAAAATAAAAGCCCAAGGAACTAAATACTATATACATGAAATTACAAAAAAACTCATTAAAATCTCCTAGCTTAAATTCTCGTAAAGATAAGTAAATGACAGTTTTTTTTTCACCTTCCAACGTAGACCAGTAAATGGAAACTGAAATCTTATATCCACTAGTGAGTCAACAATATAGGTACTCACATATGAGATATATGCTTGTAAAATATCATGATTATCATTGCAATCACAAAATCAAGAGGTGGAAAGAGCAGTTGTGAGTAGTGAATCGTGATCAATGAAATGTGAGCGTGAAGGTGCAGTCACTACTGCATGGCAAGTATGAGCAGGTTCTCAAAACTCAATGGAAAAGCAAGTCCCAGATTATGATTTCATATTTGATCTGATTGAAATCCTTCCAAATTGACAGATTGGCTTTCATCCTTTTGAACTAGCTCCTATGTTTGAAATATTGATTTCCTTTATTAGGGATGAGACCTTAAAAGCATTCAAAGAAATTATGCCCAAAAATTTTACAAGAGTAATATGATGGAATGCGTCAAATTCCACTTTTTACTAATATTTATAAGTAGAAGAGTCAATTCACACTTCTTTTTCTAAACGATAAGCTATAACTATTTCAGCTAATACATAGGCCACTGAGGCCCACCAACTTATAAGAGTTTGTCAAATATAGATCCCAATAAATATTGTGAGAATTGGTTAAAATAATGTAGTGAATGATGAGGGAATGATGGGCAGACTAGAGTGCTTGGTGATTCCTCTGAAGAGTTGAAATGGGGCAACCATCTTAATATACACATTGGGAAGTCACTAAAACCATAAGCCTGCCAAGAAGAAATTTTTGTGTATTCAGCTTTTGAAGATAGTTTAATTATAATATATCGAGAGTCCATGAGCCCAACAAAATGGACGACAAACAGTTGCAAACCAGACAATAAGCTATGGATGATATTCATGTAAGGATATCCCAATGAAATTTTACTAATAATAAAAAATGAAGAGTTTTAAAAATAAAGTGTCTTAGTATGTGGAAGAAAGCTTACAAGATTGTGGGATAGCACCGTGACTTAACAAAAAGGGAAAATAAATGTTAGGAGGGGATAGCGAAAATCTATCATGTAGCCCACCAACAACATTAGCAAAAAGTGAGGGTAATGAGTAGGAGAAGGTCATGTTGGGCTAGGTGGAGACGACCTGATTGGGGTTTCAACTACAGCCCTGTGGAGAGCTGAATAAGGAGAAAGAAAAGTTGATCTAGGCTTACTGTCTAGTTTGCAAAGATGAGAAGGAAAAGAGGTCGATCTAGGCTTGAAAGTGCATCAGAAGGCAAAGCACAAATATAAGACAGGAAGAGAATGAAAAAGTCGACAAAGGTGAGAAGTGCAGCAAATGTTCACCAAAGATGGGATACAAAATGGACAAGAAGCCCTAAAAACCTTACTACTATTTGGGAGGGAGAGCGACATTCCTACAAGAGTATGATACCATGATAGACAAATGCAGACGCCATGATACATCAACAAAAGAAACTGAGCGCTTAGCAAGAAAAGCCCACAAAGAAGCAAATCCAATAAGTAGAAAGAAGAAGAAGGTGCTACTGAGCACCAATAGAGAGGTCGGACATACAATCAAGTTATGCCAAGGAGCCAGGACAAGTTGAGGTAAACCTGCTAGCGACATGGTTATGTAGGGCCAAGTGACGAGCCCCGTCACCAAAGTGAACCCTGCATACATGGCTGAAGAGTGGGAGAGCAGCACAAGATCGATAACAGGAACACTCAGGCAAAAACAGGATGGACACTTGTCGGCACAAAAAAGAGAAAGGGAAAGATTGTTTGGGGGGTCGCCCGTAAGAAGCTGTCGGTCGCCGGAATCGAAATCTCGTCACCCGCTTCGGAAGGACTTTTTAATTTACGTATATATATATA
>NW_018164825.1:51952-56634 GCF_001263595.1 Phalaenopsis equestris | reverse complement strand
GCGCCCTAGCAAAAAAAAATGGATGTCATCCTTAGGTAATTTCGACATTCCGGACGCTCCGGCGCAGTTCATTTCGCCGTCAGAGGTTGCTTCGACGAATTCACCGATTTGCGTGTCAATTTTCTCGTGCCGAAAATATGGCAAAATGGGTGTCATTTCCTACTAAAATTGGTATCTCGGATGCGTTGGCACAGTCCATTTTGTCGTCGGAGGTCGTCCGGAGAAGTTTGCATTTTCACCTATCTTTTAGGCTCAATTAAAGTCCGATCTTTGCAATTCATTGAATTATGTGCATTTTGTGTGTGTATGTGACGAAAAAGTCATGACGAATGTTTTCCTAAGGCTTTGAGTCCTATTGGAAACTTTTCCCCTGAGTCTTCACAAAATAGCCCATAACCACTCTTTCGTAAGACGATGGTCTTGTGCCATAAATGCAGGACATCAAAGAAAAATAGGAAGTGGTTAGAATTTCTAAAAGGGTGAGTCTCAATTCTAGTTTTCTAGGACGGTCAATAGGAACTCCTAGAGCTAGATCCTAGGCTCCTAAGGAGGAGAAGAGAAGACCTCACAAAAATGAGGTCAACAACACTATAATTTCAGTGTAGAATCTTACAAGTTTAAAGTTGACATCATTATCCAAACTTCAGCCCTTGTGATCATCATCCTAATCCTAAATATCAGAAAAAAACTACAGCACCATAATACTTTGATTGGAATGAGTATCCATATCTTATATTTGGATATTATATTGGGTTAAAAGTTCGTGAATAGGAGTGTACACATAAACTTGCAGCACTATTTTGACAAAGAGCCTTTGCAATAAGACCTAGCTTGAAACTTCAGTTCAATCCTCAAACCCACTTGTAAAATCTTACAAGTTGGAAGTGGACCTCATTAGCTTGGATCTGGAACATAATAAACAATTGCAACAATCTCTATGTGATATTGCTTCAGTAATTCAAATAAAAGAAGGAAAAATAAATCATAGGCGTGAGAATGTGATACCATGGTTGCAAATAAATTCACAAAGCATGGTAGAGTATTAAATATTTAATGGCAGATTAATGTCAGAGAACAAGGAAACCAGCTCAAATTACTACGGAACAGATCCATGTGTTATAACCTCTCAAACATAAACACACAATACACTGAGACTTTTAACCTTTCAAAGCTACAAATGACATGTATCTAGGTCAATATACAGCAGAGTACTTATATTCACCTAAAAACAAATGGTAGGAAACCTACAAACCATGCTTTCTGACTGACTTGTGCTCTGTCAATACCATAAAAGATATAAAATTTTAAACAAAGCAACACTATTTTAAAATAAAAAGTAGCTATCTCGGTCGATGAAAAATATTCCTAAGGAGGACATGCTAAACTAATGGAGGACAGGCTTTTATTGTAAATGCAATCAAAGCAGCTGTGTTGACCAAACATAGTAGTAAATAATTATAAGTGTTTGCTGTCGAGATTCTTCTAGCATACATTAACCATAAGACACAGAGGTGATGTACCTGACTTTGTTATGAAGTTTACTCCCACGGATCTGATGCAACAGAAGGAAAGGACAATCAACAGGACCGCTGGAAGTATGCAATAACAGACTTTGCAGGATTATGACATGTGAGAGTAAAGCTTTGCTAGAAACGTATTAATGCATTCGTTAAAAAAGGACAAAAAAGTAGAATTAAATTACATAAGCACAAAAAATGATATTCATAAAGCGTGAAGAAATAATGATTTCTCCATCAATTTATCAAAATAAACCAGCTTTATCAAAGAAATACTATGAGTCACGAGACAAATAAAGGTGTTGGGAAGGACTAATGTGAGCATTCCCGCCATATATCTTGTTCTGTTTTTTATTTTTATTCTTTTTTTTATTTCCTTTTTGAAAGCAAACCAAGCTTTTGTATGGATGACATCTTCATCTTCATCATAGTTGCAAAAACCCATATAATTATATATTTAAAAAAATAATTAATAATAACATTGAATAAATAATTTTAATTTTTAACTAAATCTTCTCGGATTTAATCAAGAGGTTTAAATTGGGTTGATTTAACATCAGTGACTTTCTGAAAATAAACAAAAAATCACTTATGTGAAGGATAAATTTTGAGAAGTAAACGGGAGAAGAATTTGTGGAAATCATTTTTTATTAATGATAAATTGGATGTGTAAACATAAAATGTTATAAATAACATTTATATATTTTAAAGTATGCTGGTTATATTTATTATAAAAAATAAAGAATAAATATACCAAAATATATATCATATATAGTCAACAAATGCTATGGAAAGATGGACACGTGCATGGGAAAAGAGTGAGTAGGTGAAGAGTAGGCATGAGCAGGTGAGGAGATCAATAGATTCATAAGTGATATAATAGGGAACACGAGAAGCAAAGGTCAAAAATGTTAGCAGCTATATGTGGAGAAGTCAAGCGGAACAAGGGCCGCCAAGCATAAGAAAAGTATAGAAAGGAGAAAGTGAAGCAATGAAACTCTTTTCTTCTTCCTCTTCTTCCTCCTCTTTGACTTAAAACAACAACAACAACAAGTCTTTATCCCACTAAGTGGGGTCGGCTACATGAATCCTTTTCTCCATTGCGTCCTATTGAATGTCATATTTTCATTTAATTATAATAAATTAAGATCAGTTTTTATACAATATGCCTAAATCTTTCTAGGCCTGCCTCTGCCTTTCTTAACATAAGTCGGATCTAAAACATCTATACTCCTAACCGCATCATCGAATGGTCGATGTTTAATGTGACCAAGCCATCTAAGACGACTCTACTAATTTTGTTCGCCACAGGAGCTACGCCAACCCTATCAAGGATATATTCATTTCGCATTTTGTATCTAAGTGTAAAGCCAAATCCACCTAAGCATTCTCATCTCCACAACACTTTATACCACTCTATTAAAACAAGATAAAATTTAAATCATGTTTCTTCTTCCCTTCAAGAAATTAGATTGGAGAAACTTAGAACTAATTTATATGTAAAAATATCACATTTTATTTAAAATATTTCTAGGGTTTAAATATTGGATTTTGAAATCTAAAACTTCTTAATGAATGTATAGAAAATCTTACGTTAAGAAAAAAAATTAATGAATCTAAACTAAGGATGATTTGTACATTTGTATATTTGCTAAATAGATTTCTAAGATTTAATTTATATTAAGGGGAAAACTGAAATTTTACTAGAAAAATTGAGCAAAATTAGAATTACTAATGTAAAGAATGAAAGCAAGTAAACTTAGATATAGATTCATATATTTAATTTAGGTGTATAAATATTAATAAATAAAAAAGAAGTAAATGATTCTATGAATACTTTAAAATTTTGAAAATTTAATCAACATTTAGAAACATATCCAATGTTATTTATAAAAAGGCATAATGTCAATTATAGGATTTAAAAAACAATCACTAAAAGAGACAATACATTTGATACAATAGCCAAAAAGAAATGAACACCTAATCAACGGTTTAGGAAGCGAAGATTGAACACAAGGCTTTATGGTTAGGAACCAGGAAATGAATCACCAAGCAAAGATTCAAAATTAATGTACACATCTTACATGTGATTATATAGCATTATAGGTATTGTGCTAAAAATGTGGTATCCAAGGATGGATTGATGAATCAAAAGCTAAGGTATGTTATCCCATTTCTATATTAGAGTGATGTCTCACTTCTCCTGAACTTGATACAGTTAATTGTGATATGTATGATTCCTAAACATTAAAATGCATGAGATGATGTTACCGTAAACGATCCTTCAATGATTTATCTCTTCCTAATACAGGTAGTTTTTCTCATAATCTAAATAAAATAAATGATTTCATTTGATATCATAATTGTTTACGTAAATTTTATCCTGCATAGGTGGATGTATAGCATACCTGTACATGCATGCAAAATGATGGAGTTACCACTTATGGTTCGAGATAGGGATGTTTGTATCCACATACAGAGGTTTCTGTCTTCACATCACTGATGTGATAGCCTTCAAAAAGATTATTGACATTAATGCATCATAACGGTACAACTGAACAAGGCGCTTGAGATGACTGTGTTATATACAAAAGGACAAATTATGATATGATATGTTGTACTTCATGTAAGCCTTCGAGAGAAAGTTAAATGTTATAAGCTAATTAATATTCATTACCTAGATTAAAATATAAATTTTATGATGCGGGGCTAGGGGCCAACTCACTGGGGCAGGGAACCGGTTCAGTCGGTTCCAAGAAGTCCCGATCTAGGCCCAAAACAGGGCAGCAAAGTCGCCCAGTCCTTCCGCAATCTTTCCTATTCTGCTTTTATTTTATTTTATTTTTTTATTTTAATTTTTTGTGGGCGTCTTATATATATGTTGTTTGCTGAGATTAGAGTTAGGTTATGTTTGATTGTTGTTTTCAGATTCTCCATGGGAGTCTCCTTTTCCCTTGTTAGAGTTGTACTCGACGACAGGTGGTGCTTTAGTTGTATCCCGCTCCGAAGTGGTGTTGTATCCTCTCCCATCTTCCTCCCTACCCCTCTTCCTTGGATCCCTGCAACCACTCTAGGAAACCACCTGTTGTTGCAGGAATCTGCCCCCACAATCTATTCTTATCGTATTCCTTTCCTTCCACCCCACCACACTTCACCTCCACCTCT
>NW_018164825.1:27082-51934 GCF_001263595.1 Phalaenopsis equestris | reverse complement strand
CCCACTATTGTCCTGCTGCCACTCAACACGCGCCCTATTTTATGGTCGTTGGCCTCTCCACGGGGTCCCTCCTCCTTTCAGCGGAACCCTACCTACAGCACTTCATGCTGCTAGCCCACACTACTTCCATCAGTCACAGCTGCCACATTCAGCCAGCCTCTACTCATGTCTAGCCACCACCCCGCACCGTTGTCCTCACCATAAGGTATTATTTGTACTGTTTATCATTTATTTCCGGTGTTGTGTCATTGTTTTGTTGGTTCAAGTGTCGCTATTGTAATCTCTTCTGCAATAATATTTTACATCTATTTTGAATTGGGTCAACTCTAGTATCAGTTTATGGTCACAATTATTATTGATATAAAAAGCCAAATTCTATGGTATTCATACCATTCAAAAAATGATAAATAGCATGTATATTGCATTATTTTAAGTATATATAGATAAAAAAAGTCTAACAAACTAACACCTATTCATAAACCCATAAAAAAATGAGCATTAATAGCTAAGTATAAATATCCAACAAAAGAAAACTCCATTTGAATAAGATTGAGAAAATTGCATAGCATTTACTATCTTAGACCAGATAAGTATTGGCTGCACTAACTAGTTAGGTACAATATAAATTTTAAGGAGCCAGGAGAAATAGGGAAAACCAAGCACGTGTTTAACTTAGCTCAAAATTTGACCAAGCTTGCGGCCAAGATTATTGGCTTGTCAACCGAGCTTAACAAGTATATCAAGATCACGAAATTTAGCAGATGGGATTGGGATTACATGGTCAACCCTAGTTAGCAGATAATAATACTAGTCATAGATACCCTCAGTCCTTAAAAATCTCATTCTCATGTGAAAGCTCTCTACATCGACCATTACTCCCTCCCAAATAGAAACATCATCCAGTACCATGACCAAAAGCCTACCCAACCACATAAATCTGCCATAAACAGCTCTTAAACCTTTGCTTAACTCTTAACTAAGATGAAAAGACAGACAATGGGAGCCACAAATTGCAAGAACCACTTAATCCAAGCTAAATGATCAGCTCTGATACAACTTACTAGGTAGTGTGGGGAGCCAAACAAGGGTAGCAATAATGGGGCATGCGGCATTTGCCCCTAAAGAATTTTAAGATGTCTTTATATATCATCTTTTTTTCTTTTCACAAAAATATTCAATTTTTTCCTCTATAAAAAATTTTAGAGTTTAAAGTTATAAATATCAATAAAAAAATAGTAATAGCATTTTAAAATAGCCAATTTCTACCCCATTAAGAAATATTGTTATATCCGCCGCTAATATGGAGTAGATCCAGATACAACAATAAGTAAATATGTTTTCAATTAAAAAACTTCAGTTTAAAGATTAGAGAAAACCACATGTATTTAAATACCAACATATCATTCAAATATCTAATGTGGGATTGAACACAATATCCACAAATGCCAACCATTCACAAATATATGCATATATTTGTGTGTGGGTGAGTCATTTTTACAAACATGTCTAGCTCAAGTTAAAAAACCGGGCCTAGATCAAACCAAGCTAACTCAAGGTCAAATTAAACTGTATATGCATGTTACATTTATTCATGTATATTTAGTATGTGTATTCCACTACTTGTGCATAAACGTATGCATGCATCCAGATGCATATATTTTTATATGGAGACGTATACAAATGTTAGACTATGTAATAAATTATCAAAACTTGGTCAATATAAAATTTGTTTTTCGATCAAGTCAAATTTGATGAGCTAAACCAAGCTTGAATCAAATCAAATCAAGTTAGCCTGTTACAAAGCTTAAACAAGATAGAAATGGGACCAAACAACTTCGCCTATCTTGAGTTGGTTTCAAATCAGCTCGAGATTGAACCATTAGCACCAATACAATGAAAGTGGTCAAAATTATGGGATGCAACTTGCAAACGCACTTTGTGACAACCAGGATTGATAAACAACACCCACTAAGACAACATAAAGATCAGCAATGAAAAATAATATAGAAAAGAAATAAACAATACAATAAAAAAAATTACAATGCAGACAAAATCAGAAGTCAAACATAGATCTATACCTAACTTATGAAACTGACCAACCACTTGAAAACAATACAAAATGATAAAATAATCCCAAACCATCATAACACTTACTTCAATGTTCAAGAGAGCGCTAAGACCATCTTCTAAAGAGCCCAGCAAGCATGCATCCTGTAAAAAGCCAATGACGGCAATATAAACAATTTTGGAAGCTGAGTAAAAAAAAACCAACCAGAAACGAAGTGTACCACTTGATAGCTTTAGCTTACCAATATGCAAGGCATTCCACAGACCAGAAACTTTACATTTACATACTCATCATGTATTTTTATATTAGGGAGAGAAGATGCAGAGGATTCTCCATCATACGTGGATTTCTCATGTGGATTCACATGAATTTTAGGCGCGTCTCCAATGAAACAAGGGCAAAACTTTCTTTCAATTTGTAGGCAGCTTGAAGGCAGAATAGATTTAGTTTTAGAGCAATACAGTCGGAAAGATGCATGTGCAAATTGAAATGCATCCCATGCATGGCCACTTCTACCGGCAAAAATGAAAAGAATATAATTATAAGAAAAAAAGTTTATGCCGCCTTGCATTTTTAAAGTCGGTGTACTAAAAATAAAGACATACCACTTTAAAACTGAAAACAAAGCCAGGCGGAAATGGCATGCTTGGTAAGTTGTGAATGAATTCTTCCAGAAAATTACATAAGGAACACCCTGAAAAAGGAAAATAATATAAAATTGATATTTCAAACATTGGTTGATATGATGATTCAGGACGGTTTGGTCAAAATACAGAATGCGAGAAGAAAATAATAATAACATCTACTTGACCAATACTCCCGCAATGAGAAGGATATAGAGAACTAAGATCTAGCATCCGACATGAGTCCATATTAGAAAGCAGACCCAATGATGATGTGTCATCACAGAACACAACCACTATTGGTTACTTGAAAAAAATCTCAATGAATCCTATTAGCCAGCAGATTTAGAGCACAAAATGGAAGAAGAGGTTGTTTGAATGTATGACCACAATATTCTTAAAAAGTCAATTCTGCTGACTCCCACAAAAAATAAAGGAAAATGCCAAAATGATAAGTGAAGTAGCTTGTAACTGCATTTACTATAAAAAAAGGGGGAAAAGCACATGGAGAAAAACAGCAAAATCATACAAAGCTAATATGATTTTTTTCTGGAAAAAAATAGCTGGGAAGGTTGGAACAAGAAAGCAACCGTTCAAAGAAAAATTTCCATTATCCTAAAACTCCAAACCAGAGAGAAACAAATGGAAAATAGGTGCCACGGCAAACTTTCACCTTCAAGCGTAATGCCTCGGCAATTTTTTCACTGTTTGGTGCCTCGAGGTAAACCTGCAACCAATTTCATGGGAAAGATATCACAGTGCAATTTAGAATAAAATAAAGTTTGATGGCAGCACAAAGTATTAGATACCAACCAATGACAACCAAGATGCAACATTAAATGCAAGAAAAAGGTATTCAATATACTTATATTAGGAAACTAGGAGTTAAATGTTACAAATAAATTAAATAATTATTCTTTCCATATCACAGAGCACAAAGTGGTTCTAATTTTTCACTTGTTGGGACCCCTCTAATAGCAGCTTGCACGGAATAAACTAGCATAGTAAGAGACCATATGTACAATATATATTATACTTGGCAGCCTAAAAGGGAATGCCTAAAACTTAGATGAATAAACAACAATAAAAAAGGGCATATTTAACGCCATAACTTTCCACCAAAAATGGTTGAATTATGATATAGAAGTGCTCGGCAATTTCCGATAGCTTTCCAAAAAACTTGGCATGTATGTTCCTTCTAAGTCAAAAGATTGACTAAATTAAATAATTCATTCTGTGGATTGTGGTTTAACTCCGCACTTTAGGACCGCAAGTTGAGCAGTTCAGGTACAAGAGCTAATGAATACCTACCCAACTAGAATAAGGGTTTGTTTGGGGCAGTTGCAGCATATTGAATAAGCTACTGAAAAAGCCGATCCAGATAAACTGTTGATAAGCAGTCGATCCAGATAAGCTGCTGATCGAGCCGATCCAGATAAACTGTTGATAAGCAGTCGATCGAGATAAGCTGCTGATCGACAGCTGATCCGGATAAGCTGGTTGACTGTTTGGTTTGTGTTATTTGAAAACAGTCGATTTGCAGTTATTTCTACATAAATTACCATTATGCCCAGTGCAGTAATGTTGTTTGCAATAGAACTGTCACATCAATATATTTGATATTTGAGAAGTACAAAATCACTTCAAAATAATAGAAAAAATAAGATACACACCTCGCATCATAGTCAGTATCAAGTGTACTTAAAAAACTATTAAAATTAAAATTAAAAATATGATAAAATTATATTTAAAATTCAGACGGCGTATGTCACAAGCTACGTCGTCCTTCAGGGATACCATCCAACTCCAATCACTATTAACAATGGAATCAGCTGGACTATCTGTCCGCTGGAAGAAGTCACACTTCTTCGGACCGTCTGCCCACTGGAAGAAGTCATACTTCTTCGGACCGTCTGCCCACCATGGGCACCTGTAAAACTTTCTCCCGTAGTTATTTGTCCAAGGTGATGTCAGTAGAGAAGTCTGCACTCCGCAGTGGCTGGACACTCATTGAGAGGTCCCTGAAATCCTATAGCTCATCTTTTCTGAATGATTAAAAAAAACAATCCATTAGTCATAATATAAGTTGAAATTGCTAAAATAAGTAATTAATTACACTTTTTTGCAACTTGAGATCTCAGAGAACTCGGTATACCAACTAACGAATCTGTCACTACAAGAGGGTAGTAGATCTTATAAAAAAATGAGTTAATAGTTGCCTTCAACCCACGTAAAGCGAACCTCATGTGTCTCGCATGTGCATATCACCAAAAAAGACCATCCAGAAGAATCTCATAAACCGATGCACCAAAAAGAAGAGATGAACTTAGTTGTTTTCATTAGAATTTCACATGTAATACTAATCAACAACGACCAACACGTCATCCAAAAGAACCCACGAGATCAAAAGTCTCATCATGGACCTCACAAGCCCACAAAAAAATGACTAAAACTCAAATGGAAAAAAAACAATGTCAAACATGTGAAAATTGCAAAACCAAAAATATTCAGAATATAAGTCACATGAAATAAATATAGAGTTTATAAAATAAACAAGAGACGTCCAGTTAACATGAAACAATAGTGTCACTTATCCTTTCTCTCAATTCAGCCATTTTTGTGGCACCTTCGCCATCTTGGCGGTAAGCTTCCAGTGATTCCACTTTTGGCTGTGGTCCTACGTGAAATTTAAATGCTTCTGACGGGACCTGCAAGTGATCATCGTCAGTCAAGGTGAAGTCTACATCCGACATAGAATGATGCACTTGTTATGGAGCGCAATCGTGGCTACTACAACCTGCACTTATTTTGAAAATAGGTAAGTCGGCATATCACGCAATATGAGTCATTTCTTCTTCAACACTCCAAACGTTCTGGCAATTACGCCGCGTAAGGAGTGTCTTTTGTTAAAAATTTCCTTCCTGCCACGAGAGCCACCGTTAGATCTCTCAAAATCTAGAATGTGATATTTCGTATCTAAAAATGGCTTCAGATACCCTCTTTGTAAGGGATATCCAACATCGACCAAGTAATATTTACCTGACCCAAAAACCATAATTAGAAATAAACTAGTGAAAAAAACGAATGTGATATATAGCTTAACAAATTGGAGGTGGGTGAGGGAAGTTGTGTCTCCAATTTCTTGTTGTATAAGCAAAAATACGACTATCATGTGTAATATCTTCCCAACCAGCTATCACAAAGATAAAGTACATGTTAAAGTCACATACGGTCATCACATGTTGTGTATGTGATCCACACCGGCCAATGTATGCGACATTTTCATAGTTGGATACTCGCGCATCCACGTGAGTTCAATCAATTGCTCCAATACAGTCCTGTCAGATCAGTTAAAGTTATAATTGCTATGCAACTCATTTTGACGTCTGGAAGAATTATCTTAAAAAATAGTATAGAGAGTGGGTCATTTGCAATTTTTGTTGGAGTCATCTCAAATATTGGATCCTCTGTCTAAATTATCTTTGCCGACAAACTGACAAAAGCTTTCAAACCCATTGAGAAATACTTACTAAATGTCTCTACCAAATGCCAGAATTGCTTTATCACTCCTCTCATTGATTTATTCTGTGATAAAATATAGAAAATTATTGATAACACATCTCTTGTTGAGATTCTTGAGGAGTCGTGAAGTCCATGATGACTATGTAGTTCATCGAGCAAATCAAAAATATGGGTTTTGTCATATGAAACATGTTACTCAACCTTGTGGGATGTCCTTGTAGTAGCTCACTAACCATTTATCATCAATATAACTCGATGTCATGCAGACAATTTGACAGGCGTTGGTGTTGTAATATTCGTACAGGAAAAACATAGTCGCTGCGATTTTTCTTGTAAGGCTCAGTCGATTTGTATCCATCTTAGAGAAGTGTTATGTTAAGGTAATAAGTGTGAATCAGACAATGTTAACAAGAATATCTAAAAATTGTTGGGATTATAATGAGCAAAAATAATTACACAGCAATATATTGATTGTTCGTGCTAGAAAGGAAAACATTCAAATCAAATAACCCATGAAACAAATAGAAAAAAACCGAAACTACTAAACAATAACTCCACAAAATCAATTGTCCATAAAAAAACTTACATAGTCGACCCGAAGTTCGGGGGCAACTTCATGAATATCTATCTGCAGGTCGAATCCTTTAGCAACTTCAAGGATTTCAGATAGAGCGGCTTATCAGACATAACTTCAAGATATATTTGCAGAACTTGAAGAAAGTCATCTATGGAGGTGTCCTATGAGGTACCAGCCTAAATTGTGCACGCTTCCATCAATTTTGTTACTTTGTTTTTAATGAAAGCGGCTCTTTTTTTCCTTTTCTCCACCTTTGGCCGCTTTAACTGACATGTGGGCTCCAACTCCTGGTTTAGGTTGGGTCATTTACCTGACCCACTTACCTGCTCAGTCTCCAAATCCTCTGGTATGCTTGCAAACCCTTGCTCACTTGGGGTGAACGAGTGTGTGCCCGTAGCAACAATCCCATTGAACATACGGTCCAACTTATCCTCCAGGTCCGGCTCGATGCCACACAATTTGAATTTCTTGGGGATTGGAACTGCCTGCAACATACGGGAAAGTTTATTACTAAAAACAGATTAGAGGGATAAAAAATGGAAAAGCAAGTCTCGAGCTCCAATTCCTTAGTCCACCACTCCTCCGAAGTATCAATAGGTCATTTGATTGGATCCCAAACCAAGTCTGTGGATTCCTGTTTTAGTTCTTTTCATAACTTCCAATCATTTTTCAACTGATTTCACTTGTTCTTAAATTTGAACCTATCGTAATACCTTCTTGTCATTTCATTAAACTTCTTCGTAATATTTTGCCAGATTTTTTTTTTTTTGTTAAAATAAGTGGTGGGTCTATTTTCAAACTCTATCTCTTTAAAACAAAGGTTGCAAAATATTATTTTGATTTTCTTATCCCACGTTGCTGATGAGGCAACTTCTCTGGGCTTTACCATCACGATATTAATAAAGAGAAGGAAAAACAAAAATATTTTAGGTCAACTAGAAAAGAGACAGTATCACTAGTCAGAAGCACAACACCCACAACCACCATCCCCCTCCAAACACAAACACATAGCCACCACTCCCCAACACACACACACCCCACACGGACACCCATAGCCACCAACACAGACTCCACAGCCGCCAACAAGATCATCACCCAGAGCCACTAACACAGCCTCCAGAGCCACTAACACACACTCACATCCACCACCAACCCACAGACCTAAGCCCAACACAACAAGCCTCCACATGCCACCAACAAGCTCATCACCCACACCCACCAACACAGCCTCCATAACAACCAATAGGCACATCACCCGCATGCCACCAGCACATGCTCCACATGCCATCAACAAGCACATCACCCACAGCCACCAACAAACCTCCAAAGCCACCAACAAGAACATCACCCACAGCCACCAACACAGACTCCACATGTCACCAACAAGCTGTCGGCCGTTAATTTGGAAAATGATAGAATGGATTTGAATTTGGATTTAAATATTTATAAATGTAATTTTGATTTTTAAAAAAATAGT
Organism: Phalaenopsis equestris; assembly: GCF_001263595.1. Classification (NCBI taxonomy): domain Eukaryota; kingdom Viridiplantae; phylum Streptophyta; class Magnoliopsida; order Asparagales; family Orchidaceae; genus Phalaenopsis; species Phalaenopsis equestris. The sequence continues at coordinate 43,667 of NW_018164825.1, read as the reverse complement.
ATTTTTTAATTTTAAAATAAATGAAACCAAACGAGTCTCACATATTGAATAGTTTAGATAACTAAGCGCGATACGACATATAATACACTATCCTGAAGAATAAGTATTCCACATGACAGTAGGCTCAACCACCTAAACTAAAGAGTTTGTGGCATATGTTTGGCCTGCGAAATTTTTTATGTATGACCGACAAGTTCCTCTACCTAATATAAAGATTAGATAGGGTTTATTTTTCTTGGGTTCCAAGTTCCCTCTAGAGGCAAGCCCCTATAGTTAATTACATCTTAATTGACCGGAGTCACTTAAGAAAACTCTCGAATAAGATTAGTGGTTCTTGCCTTCAAGATTTCAAAGTTTAAGTTTCCAAGATTGGACACGGGAAAGTCAAATAGGAGTAGCTCGAATATGAAAAGTTATTTCCAGGAATCCAAAAGAGGAATAAATAGGGGAAACCGTAGATCCGAGAAAAACCTCAGTGGTTTCCCAACTATCCTATTGTTTGGTTTTATGTCTTTGAAATGATGTTATTCAATGTTTAATCATGCAATTTATTTTTGGATATTAAAACTTACATTCACACGATATCTGATCGTACAAATAGCCTAGAAAGATAGGAGGATTTATGTTGTACCGTACGGTAACCTCGGAATCCTAAAAGTATTAGGACTTATAATTGCACAATAGGGTTGTGCAAAAGCCTAAAGATAATATGTGAGGATTAACGTTACGCTAAGCAAACTACCTCAAAGTCTTACGGGTTGTTATTTAAACTAAAGAAATTTTTTAGTTGTCGTAGACTTGTTGTACTGTTGTAGATCGTCATAATTCATCTGCTACCTAACGGTCATGCTGCCCACGAAGAGTTGTTTCATGCTCCATGTAGTAATAGTTTCAGATTTAGTGACTTATATGTGTGCGTGCAATATTGTTATTTGGTAACTTACTATTGTATATCTCCTAAATCAAGCTATATCCTAAAGGTTTTGTAGTTAACTTAAAACATGCATAAACAAACTATATTATAAAGAAATGCGGTAAATAAAAATAGTATAAAGGAAAAGCATCATAAAGAGCAATAAAGAAAATGCAGTAAAGTGCTATAAATGTACTGTAAATTTTGAGTATCTGAGTTTCTTATTATTGCTATTGCTGTTATTATTGCTGCACCTGTAAATGGGATCAGCGTCGCAGGTAACAGTATAGTAGAGAAATTCAGCTAGCAGAACAAACATGTGTTTAGGTATATCAAAATAAAGGAAAGTCCTGAAGAAAACTGAAAGTGACCCACAGAGACTCGAAACAAATCGTAGAAAAAAACACAAATAAATAAAACAAAACACAACTTCACGAGGAATATCTCCAATTGCAAAACACAAATAAATAAAACAAAACACAACTTCACGTACAAAAGACCAAGGGTAGGTGATTTATATGTGACGTTAGGAATATCTTCAATTGTTCTCCAATTGCCAGGAGGATTTGAGCGTAAGATTCAAGCTCAAATCCAGCATTGGGTTTCATTTTAGGTCAAGTTATGAAGAGAATTTTATTATTTGATTTGATTAAATCAGTCATGAACCACAGCCTAGTGCATACCCTATCTATTGCTTTAACTAACTTATGAATTAGGGTGAGGTGCCTAGCTTCAGCATCTATATGAAAATCAGGTAGATGAACTTTCACGTGCAGTGTGCTCCTAAAAACTAGAAAGTCTACACTTTAACTTGAGTTTTAAGTGTTTTAAAGTGTTTGTTTTCAATTAAGTGTTTTCCAACTAATCCTCAAACATCTTTAGATCACACTTAGTTTACTATCAAGCTCTTAAGAACTAGGGGGTAAACTTATAATTTTGGCAAAAATGTTCGTGAAATGTGCTTCAATCCTAATTAAAATAATTTGGCTTAAGTCTATCCAATGCTTAGGGGTCATAATTGATAGCCTACTAATCTTTCAATTCTTGTCCCTAACTCTTGAATCGTTTATGCTCTTACATTCCCTCAATTCTCAATATTTCTCACAATTACAATTTTATCCATCTTATGTAAAAGAAATGGTAAATGGTTTGCTACCCTATTTCCCCTTTAGGTTTCAATCATCTCAACGGACTAAATATGATTTTTTTTTTAATTCTCTCCCCTTTCTTTTTATTTTTTTAAAGTCGTAAATCAATCCTAAAATTAATTAAATAAGAAATTATCATTTTTAACTTAACCGTTATAAAACAAATCAACGGAGAAGGAGAACGACTCACTTCTAAAAAAAATCAGCAACGCGGAGAAGGAGAACGACTCACTTCAAGGTGCAAAACCGCAAGTGAATCGACCTAAAAACGTTTAAATTTTCAAAACAATGATCGAATCAGTCCCAAAAGGTGCTTAAATACCTCAAAAATCAGCACTTAAAAGTGCCCAAATTGATGTATAAAAGCCTCAAAATGCAACTTAAACCTTAACAAATAAAGTTTCAAAATGACGAATAAGGCTTCAAAATGCAATTTAAATTTTAACAAATAAAGCTTCAAAATGTTGCTCAAGCATTACTAAAGAGAGCTTCAAGATGCAACCTAAACATATCACTATGACGGCAAAAATAGCAGCCCATATCAGTGTCAAAAACATCTTAAAAACAGCCAACATAAACTCTCTTAAGCAGGGCAAAACTGCAACCCGAATCAGCCCAAAAAGTGTGTTTTTAAAAGCTCTAAACTGAAGTCAATTTAGCCCACAAAACATATTTTTAAAATGCTCCAAAGACTTTCAAACCTTCAAAAATAAAAATCACTCGGAGAGACTTCCAAATTTTCCAAACACTTAATGCTTTCAGAATTTGCAAAAATAAAGCATTGAAACTTTCTTAAGTTTCCAAATAAAACTCTTAAAATTTCCAGAAATAAAGTGTTGCCGCCTTCCAAACCTTCCAAATTGAATATGAGAAGTTTCATCTTCTGCAAATGTAAAGCACCAAAGCTATAAACTTTTGCAAAGAGAATATGAAACATCTCAGATTTTCGCATGAGTATTGTACCAAAGCACTTATAAAATTTTCAAGCTTCGTAAATGCAGCACGTAAAGTTTCAGATTTTTGTAAAAGTGATGCATCACAACTTTTTAAGTTTGCCAAAATGTAAACTAGAATGTGGCATTAATCATGCTTTAAAATTATTCAACTTAAGAGCAAGTAGAGATAAAAGAAAAGCTACCAAAGTTTTCAAATTTTGAAAATTTGTCACCTAAATATTTCATATTTTGTAAATGTGTCACCCAAATATTTCAGATTTTGCAAATGTGTCACCTAAATATTTCAAATTTTGCAAATACAGTTTCAAGTTTTGCAAATGTGCCACCTAAATGCTTCAGATTTTGCAAATATGCCACCCAAATATTTCAGACTTTGCAAATGCGCCACCCAAATATTTCAGATTTTGCAAATACGTCACCCAAATGTTTCAGATATTGTAAATGAGTTACCCAATATTTTTGATAGTCCAAAAGACATAACACGATTGCATGCATATATAAAATAGCACATATGTGAGAATTGAAATTTAGATGTTAAATATGTAAATATAAAAGAACCGGTGATATGCATGTAAATTTCTCTAAGATAAATCTCACAGGTTTGTCTCACTATTACTTTATCTTTTGCATCAAACTCTCTAATAAGAAAGTATGCCCATATCAAATTATAGCTACTAAACCACAACTTGCAACTAATGCACACAAGGGCAAGACACCAGTAGAAGAAATGAGAATTTGTTTCTGCAAACCTCCCCAAGTTAGGAAATCGAATGAGCAAAATCGTAGCATTTTCAACCAGTCAAGATCTCATTCCGTGCTAAAGATATCATCAAGTTATGCACAAATATGACAATGGATATGTAAATGAGGCCAAAGTTAAGCCATTTCCTTTTTTTAATATAAAAACACTCAAAATTTTGAATTAATAACTTGAAAATCTGCACATATGTGATCAGATTTAAGTATTATGCATATAGATATTTACAATTTTACATGCATATACCTTGAAATGAGAATATTATGTGGAGACATCATATTCTTTTGAATAATTTAGAGATTCAACATTTCTCCCTTCTCCAATTTATGGTAATAAAATTTTATTTACAGCCATAAGTAACAACTCATGAGCAACAATAAATACAGTTCCCAAGAAAAGGTTGTTCCGCATTTCTCCAAACTTTTCAAATAAGACATGAAAAATTTCAGATTTTGCAAATGTAAAGCTTTGAGACTCCCCAAAATTTTCAAATAGAACATCTAAAGCCTTCAGATTTCGCAAATGGACCACGCATTTAGGATTTAATGAAACGGGAGTAACACATTCATGCACGTATACTACGCAAAGATGCATGTTTTAAGCACCTAAAATGAAACTAATAGAATAATGAGAAGAGATATGACATTTCTCACAAAGTTGTCTTTAATCTAACATCTGATTCTAAAGCCACATGTGTTCAACTCCAACTTTTAAAACAGCAAGATGTCATAAGAGGTTAAAAAAAATGTGCTGGGAAAAATAATTAGCCTAAGAATATGAAAGTAGAAAAAAACTTATTAAGCCTTCATTTAAATGTATATTCAAGTTTGTATAAATTGCAGCATAAACGCATAACTAGACTAAATTTCATGATAAAACTTCCATATAAGTAGCAAATCAATAATTTCCAGCAACTGTAGCAAGAAGATAATACTTTAGTAGCCAAATATATGGTTACGCAAGAATAAATCGAGCCGCCCAGCAAGAAGACCGACGAACCAAACAGGAATATCGAGCAAACAATTAAGTATGTCAAACGAGACAGAATTTTGGCAGCACTTCCTCCTCTCTCCAGAATTTCAGCCAACCTCAACAACTCCTCAAAGTGAGTTTTTTATAGCCACAAGAAAAGGGGGAGGGTCATACCTACCTCTGTGAAGCGGTCAAATGAGGTATCGGGAGAGGAAATGTAGCATTTTAGGAGGAAATGCAGCGTAGGGGAGAGGAAATGTCGATCACGCGGCAGGCGTGCGACGTTCGGTCGGGCGGCCTACGCAGAAGAATTGTCGGGCTCGAGTGGGAGAAGGATGCAGAAGGTAGCGCACCTGGCTTGGCCGATTGCAGGAGAGCGGGTTTGGCCACGAAGGATCGCGTGCAGGATAGGAACGCGGGAGCTAGAGCACGCCTGGGACTCTCGGTCAAAGGAGGGAAGGGTTGAACCGGGTGCGTGAGTTAGGTGAAATAGGTTTAAAACAAGGATTTCTTTTTATTTTTATTATTTTGTTTTACTTTATTGTATTATATTAATTAGCTTGCGATTTATTTGTGCTCGGGATCTTAGAAAAACGGGTATCCTCTCTCGGTAAATTGATGCTCCAGACGCCCCGACGCAGTCTATTTCGTCATCCGGGGTCGGACAAGTTTGTCGACGGTCGGGTAAAAAATGTGTCAAATTTAATTTTATTTGAATTTTGGGTTTGGATCGACCGTTTCAAAAATTGATTTACATTTCGATTAATTATGAAGCCTTTATAAGTGTAAGTGACGTCAACTATGATATTTATGTGTTGACTGCCCGAATTGTGATATTTGTGTGTGTGAATATACGAAAGTCATAATGGGATTTCAAAGGCTTTTAAACCCTATGGGAACTCTCTTTGGGTCTCCACATGCTGGTCTTTAACCACTCGATCAAATGTGATGGTTTGAGGCCACCCAGGTGAGACACGACAAGACAATGAAGAAGTGTTTTGAATTTTTTAAAAAGGGATGGTTTTTCAAATTCCATCCATATATTTTCCGGATTAATGATATTCCAGGGTCAGTACAAGGATTTGGATTCCTCCACATATTTTCATATTCCATCCATATATTTTCCGTATTAATGATATTCCAGGGTCAGTACAAGGATTTGGATTCCTCCACATATTTTCATATTCCATCCATATATTTTCCGTATTAATGATATTCCAGGGTCGGTACAAGGATTTGGATTCCTCCACATATTTTCATATTCCATCCATATATTTTCCGTATTAATGATATTCCAGGGTCGGTACAAGGATTTGGATTCCTCCACATATTTTCATATTCCATCCATATATTTTCCATATTCACGATATTCTCAGGTCTGTACAAGGATTTCGATTCCTTCACATATATTTATATTCTATCCACATTTTCCATATTCATGATATTCTCGGGTCGGTGCAAGGATTCTAATTTCATAAAATTTATATTTCGGGATCGGTGTAAAGATTTCGATTCCTTCACTAAAAAATTTTGCACTTCATAAGTTTTCCCAAACCTCTATACTCACAGTTCCATAATTCCCAAAAAAATCGCTGCAAAATTCAACTCTTAACTCGACAATCTCAACATTCAGGATAGGTGTGAATTCCTGTGCTCTCCTTCTCAAACTAATCCCCTCATTCAATCAAATTTTCATCACTCACAAAAAAAATTAAAACAAAAAAAATCAAAACAAACAACACATTGTATCACAAATCATTCTTACATTTGGGTTGGGAACTCTCGAGTGGACTCAACTCATTCATTCTCAAATTCTTTCTTGAGCTGTGGTTTCCTGGTTGGGAACCCAGCTCAAGTTCAATGACATATCCGATTCAATTTTTGGCCTGTTTTAACTAAGTCTGCCTAAACGGTTCTTTATTTTTTTATCCATTCGATCAACATCAATACGCGCGGTGTGTTTGATCAACACATCACACCTATTAGGGATTCATTTATTGACCTCATTTTTTAGGTAATTTCTCTTCTTTTTAGATTATAGGATCTAGCTCTAAGGCTTCCTAACGACTATCTTAGAAGACTAGAGCTAGTACCCACCCATTTTTAGAAATTTGAACCTTTGTTCTATCACGTCTAGGTGGATAATTTCCACAACAATCTCTGCAAAATTCAACACTGAACTCGGCAATCTCAACATTCAGGATGTGTGAGTTCCTGTGCTCTCCTTCTCAAACTAATCCCCTCATTCAATCAAATTTTCATCACTCACAAAAAAAATTAAAACAAAAAAAATCAAAACAAACAACACATTGTATCACAAATCATTCTTACATTTGGGTTGGGAACTCTCGAGTGGACTCAACTCATTCATTCTCAAATTCTTTCTTGAGCTGTGGTTTCCTGGTTGGGAACCCAGCTCAAGTTCAATGACATATCCGATTCAATTTTTGGCCTGTTTTAACTAAGTCTGCCTAAACGGTTCTTTATTTTTTTATCCATTCGATCAACATCAATACGCGCGGTGTGTTTGATCAACACATCACACCTATTAGGGATTCATTTGTTGACCTCATTTTTTAGGTAATTTCTCTTCTTTTTAGATTATAGGATCTAGCTCTAAGGCTTCCTAACGACAATCTTAGAAGACTAGAGCTGGTACCCACCCATTTTTAGAAATTTGAACCTTTGTTTTGTCACGTCTAGGTGATCTCAAACCATCATCATTTGATCAAGTGGTTAAGGACCAGCATGTGGAGGCCCAAAGAGAGTTCCCGTAGAATTTTAAAAGCCTTTGGAAACTCATTATGACTTTCGTATATTCACGCACACAAAAATCACAATTCAGGCAATCGACATACATAAATATCATAGTTCATGTCACTTGCACTTGTAAAGACTTCATAATTAATCGAAATGTAAATCAATTCTTAAAACGGTCGATCAAAGACCCAAAATTCAAATAAAATTAAATTTGACACATTTGGGACCCGACCGTCGGCGAACTTGTTCGAACAACCCAGGATGAAGAAACAGACTGCGTCGGAGCGTCCGGAGCGTTAATTTTAGCCAGAGAGAATACCCACTTTGCTAAGGTTCTGAGCAAGAATAAATCGCACACTAATTAATATAATTAAATAATATAATATAATATAATAAAACAAAATAATAATAATAAAAATAAATCCTTGTTTTAAACCTATTTCGCCTAACTCACTTCGACCGAGAGTCTCAGGCGTGTCCTAGCTCCAGCGTTCCTCTCCCACACGCGATCCTTCGTGGTCAAACCCACTCTCCTGCGATCTACCAAGCCAGGCGCGCCTAGCTCCTGCGTCCTTCTCCCACTCGAGCCCGGCTCCTCTTCTACAGTGCAGTCCGCTCGACCGATCATCGCGAGCCTACCGCGTGCCCGACCTTTCCTCTCCCCTACGCTGCATTTCTCCTCCCTAAATGCGATCTTTCGTCTCCCGATACCTTATTCGACCGCTTCACAAAGATAGGTATGACCCCCCCTTTTTCCTGTGACTATAAAAAATCCACTTTGGGGAGTTGTTGGGGTTGTCTGAAATTTTGGAGAGAGGAGGAAGTGCTGTCAAAATTCTGTCTCGCTTGACATGCTTAATTGTTTGTTCGGTATTCCTGTTTGGTTCTTCGGTCTTCTTGCTGGGCGGCTCGATTTACTCTTGTTTAACCACATATTTGGCTACCAATGTATTATTTTCTTGCTAGAGTTGCTGGAGATTCTTATTTTGTTACTTATATGAAAGTTCTATCATGAAATTTAGTCCAGTTGTTGTGCGTTCATACTGCGATTCATACAGACTTAAGTATACATTTAAATGAAGGTTTAATAAGTTTTTTTTCTACTTTCTTACTATCTTCATATTCTGAGGCTAATTATTTCCCCCAGTACATTTTTTTTAGCCTCTTATAACATTTTGTTGTTTTAAAAGTTGGAGTTGAACACATGTGGCTTTATAATCGGAGGTTATATTAAAGACAACTTTGTGAGAAATGTCATACCTTTCTTCTTTAATCTATTAGTTTCATTTTGGGTGCTTAAAACATGCATCTTTGCGAAGTACATGTGCATGAATGTGTTTACTCCCGTTCCATTAAATCCTAAATGCGTAGTTCATTTGCTAAATCTGAAGGCTTTAGATGTTCTATTTGAAAATTTTAGAGAGTCTCAAAGCTTTAAATTTGCAAAATCTGAAATTTTTCATGTCCTATTTGGAAAGTTTGGAGAAATGTGGAACAACATTTTTTGGGAACTGTATTTGTTATTGCTCATGAGTTGTTACTTATGGTGGTAAATAAAATTTTATTACCACAAATTGGAAAAGGGAGAAGTGTTGAATCTCTAGATTGTTCAAAAGAATATTATGTCTACACATAATATTCTCATTTCAAGGTATATGTAGGTAAAACTTTAAATATCTATGTGCATAATACTTAAATCTGATCACATATGTTCAGATTTTCTAGTTATTACTTCAGAATTTTGAGTGTTTTTATATATAAAAAAAAATGGTTTGACTTTGGTCTCATTTACATATTCATAGTCTTATTTGTGCATAACTTGATGACATCTTTAGCACGAAATGAGATCTTGACTGGTTGGAAATACTATGATTTTGCTCATTCAACTTTCTGACTTGGGTAGGTTTGCAGAAACAAATTTTCATTTCTACTACTAGTGTTTTGCCCTTGTGTGCATTAGTTGCAAGTTGTGGTTTCGTGGCTATAGTTTAATATGGGCATGCTTTCTTATTAGAGTAGAGAGTTTGATGCAAAAAGAGAGTTTGATGCAAAAGATAAAACAATAGTGAGACAAACCTGTGAGATTTAACTTAGGCAAATTTACATGAATATCACCCAGTTCTTTTATATTTACATATCTAACATCCAAATTTCAATTCTCACATAGGTTTTATTTTGCATATACACGCAATCGTGCTATGCCTTTTGGACTATAAAAAATGTTGGGTGGCTCATTTGTAAAATATGAAACATTTGGGTGGCTCATTTATAAAATGTGAAAATTTTGAGTCGCACATTTGCAAAGTCTGAAATATTTGAGTGACAGATTTGCAAAATCTGAAACATTTGGGTAGCACATTTGCAAAATCTGAAATATTTGGGTGACGTACTTGCAAAATCTGAAATATTTGGGTGGTACATTTGCAAAATCTAAAACATTTTGGTGGCACATTTACAAAATCTGAAACATTTGGGTGGCACATTTGCAAAATCTGAAGACTTTGGGAGCTTTTTTTTTTTCTCTCTACTTGCTCCTTAGTTAAATAATTTTAAAACATGATTAAGGCCACATTCTAGTTTACATTTTGGCAAGCTTGGGAAGTTGTGATGTCTCACTTTTACAAAAAACCTAAAAGTTTACATGTTACATTTGCAAATCTTGGAAAGTTTATAATTGTTTTGGGACTATACTCATGTGAAAATCTGAGATATTGCATATTGGCTTTGGTGTTTTACATTTGCAAAAGCTAAAACTTCTTATATTCAATTTGAAATGTTTGGAAGGCGGCAATGCTTTATTTCTGGAAACTTTAAGAGTTTTATTTTTAAACTTAGGAAAGTTTCAATGCTTTATTTTTGCAAAACCTAAAAGCTTTAAGTGTTTGGAAAATTTGTAAGCTCTCCGAGTCATTTTTATTTTTAAAAGTTTGAAAGTCTTTGCAGCATTTTAAAAACATGTTTTGTGGACTGAATTAGCTTCAGTTTAGAGCTTTTAAAAATGTCTTTTGGGCTGATTCGAGTTGCAATTTTGCCATGTTTAAGAGGGGTTTTGTTGGATGTTTTTAAGATGTTTTTAGCATTGATATGAGCAACTATTTTTGTCATATACTAGTGATATGTTTGGGTTGCATCTTGAAGCTCTCTAGTAATGTTTGAGCCACATTTTGAATCTTTATTTATTAAAATTTAAATTGTATTTTGAAGCTTTATTCGTCATTTTGAAGCTTTATTCGTTAAGGTTTAAGTTGCATTTTGAGACTTTTATACATCGATTTGGGCACTTTTAAGTGCTGATTTTTTAGGCTTTTAAGCACCTTTTGGGACTGATTCAATCATTGTTTTGAAAGAATTTAAACGCCTTTAGACCGATTCACTTGCGGTTTTGCCCCTTGCTTAGCTGATTTTTTTTAAAAGTGAGTCGGTCTCCTTCTCCGTTGATTTATTTTAAAACGGTTAAGTTAAAATGAGAATTTCTAATTTGATTATTTTCAAGATTGATTTACGGCCTTAAAAAAATAAAAAGAAAGGTGAGGGAATTGAAAAAAAAAATGATATTTAGTCTGCTGAAATGATTGAAACCTAAAGCGGAATTAGGGTAGCAAATTATTCACCATTTCTTTTACATAAGAATGATAAAATTGTAATTGTAAGAATTATTGAGAATTGAGAGAAAGTAAGAGCTTAAACGATTCAAGAGTTAGGGGGCATGAATTGAAAGATTAGTAGGCTATAAATTAGAACCCGTAAGTATTGGATAGACTTAAGCCCAATTCTTTTAATTAGAATTGAAGCACATTTTATGAAATTTTTTGCTAAAATTATAGGTTTACCCCTAGGTCTTAAAGAGTCTGATAGTGAGCTAAGTTTGATATATACCTAAACACATGTTTGTCCTGCTAGTTAAATTTCTCTACTATACTGTTACCTGAGACGTTGATCCCATTTACAGGTGCAGCAATAACAAGAAACTCAGCTACCCAAAATTTACAGTGCATTTATAGCACTTCATTTCATTTATTACTCTTTATGATGCATTTCTTTTATACTATTTTCATTTACCGCATTTCTTTATAACATAGCTTGTTTATGCATGTTTTAAGTTAACTACAAAATCTTTAGCATATAGCTTGGTTTAGGAGATATACAACAGTAAGTCACCAAATAATAATAGTGCACGCTCACATATAAGTCACTAAACTTAAAACTATCACTACATGGAGCATGAAGCAACTCTTCGTGGACAGCACAATCGTGACATAGACGATCTATAGCAGACAACAAGTCTACGGCAACTAAAAATTTTTTTTTAGTTTAAATAATAACCCATAGGATTTCGAGGTAATTTGTTTAGCACAACGTTAATACTCACATATTATATTTAGGCTTTTGCACAACCCTGTTATGCAATTATAAGTCCTAATACTTTAAGGATTCTGAGGTTACCGTACGGTACGACATAAATCCTCCTATCTTTCCAGGTTATTTGCACGATCAGTTATCATGCAAATGTGGGCCCTAAATTCTCCTAAATTCTAAAACTAAATTGCATGATTAAATATTGAATAACATCATTTCAAAGACATAAAGTCAAACAATAGGATAGTTGAGAAACTACTGAAGTTTTCCTCGGATCTACGGTTTCCCCTATTTATTCCTCCTTTAGATTCCTGGAAATAACTGTTCATATTCGAGCTACTCCCATTTGCACGATCAGATATCATGCGAATGACTTTCCCGTGTCCAATCTTGGAAACTTAAACTTTGAAATCTTAAAGGCAGAACCACTAATCTTAATCAAGAGTTTTCTTAAGTGACTCCAGTCATTTAAGATGTAATTAACTATAGGGACTTGACTCTAGAGAGAACTTGGAACCCAGGAAAAATAAATCATATCTAATTTTTATATTAGGTAGGGAACTTGTCGGTCATACATAAAAAATTTCACAGGTCAAACGGATGTCACAAACTCTTTAGTTTAGTTGGTTGAGTTTATTGTCATGTGGAATATTTATCCTTCGGGATACTCGAGATAGTGTATTATATGTATTATATGTTGTATCGCGCTCAGTCATCCAAACTATTCAATATGTGAGACTCGTTTGGTCTCATTTATTTTAAAATTAAAAAAATAATATTTCTTCTTCAAAATCAAAATTACATTTATAAATATTTAAATCCAAATTCAAATCCATTCCATCATTTTGCAAAATAAATGTTGACACAAGCACAACACCCACAGCCACCAACACAACTACATCACCCACAGCCACCAACACAGCCTCTGCATGCCACCAACAGGCACATCACCCACAGCCACCAACACATCGTCCACATGCCACCAACACAGCCTCCACATGCTACCAACAAGCACAACACCCACAACCACCAACACAGCGTTCACAGCCACCAACAAGCTCATTACCCACAGCCACTAACACAGCCTCCAGAGCCACCAACACACACACACATGCTCACATCCACCATTAACCCACAAACCCAAGCTCAGCACAACAAGCCTCCACATGCCACCAACAAGCACATCACCCACACCCACCAACACCGCCTTCACAGGCACCAACAGGCACAGCACCCACAGCTACCAACACAGCCTCCACAGCCACCAACACACACACACTCACATCCACCACGAACCCACAGACTCAAGCCCAGCACAACACACACCCAAAGCCACCAATAAAGACATCACCTACAGCCAGCCAAAGCAACCATAATAATGGAGCAACCCTAAACAACCATTCGAAAAGGAGAATCGTGTAAAACCTCATTCGCCCAATTTAATTAAAATTATTCAAAAAACGTAAAATATCCCAAAAAAATCCACAAAGTAGGAAAACCACAGAGGGATAACGATTGCAACAAAAAAAGTCCACAAAATGCATATAGAAAAACATCGCATTAAAGAGGTCCCAACTAGAAAAACTGAGTCAGCTCACCAACAAGCAATCGAATAAACAAATCTGCTACAAATAAGCTGATAATTGAGCTCAACGGGATGGCTTGCCCATTGAATTGCATTAAAAACAAAATAAAATGCTTGAAGCTAATTGTGCCAATTTCAGGGCGTGTTGAGGCCCAAACCCTTATTTCCATATCATAGTTATGCTTTAGAGAACAAAAGCACGGCATTATAGAGATCCAGATGACCAGCTTCCGCTATAGGAGAGTGCTGAAAAAGAGAAAGGATAGAGAACGATGTCAGAGGGACATAGGGCGCCGTGAATGAAGGTGCGGGAAGCCAACTCGGGGATCTCAGAAAAGAGAGGAAGGAGAAAGTTAGGATCTGACAATAGGAGCAACCAAGGTAGAGGCGAGAGAGAAGTGTCCTAGAGAAACAGCGGTCGAACAAGGGAGGAGACGGACAGAAGGGCACGAAAGGAAATAAACCCGTAAGCGGGATTGAAGACGCGGACCGCGTGGTCAATCCCGCAGCCGCGTTTATTAAATGATGTCAAACGCAGGTTTCGGATAAGCATCCTGAACGCAGAAAACAAATGCTCAAGCGGCGTTCCGAAAATGTCAAACGTAAATATAAGTTGCGCCAAAAGTGCCCTAAGGCACATCAAGTTATGCCAAGATATTCTACCCAAAAAAAATCCCTCTCATTATTGTTATAACTAATGATATATGCTTGCAATAGTTTCATCTTCTATAAGGCCTATATACAAGCCGAGCTTAAGCGAGTTTAAGCTTAGCTCGTATTCCGCTGATTCGAAATAGGCATGTATTTGAAAATGACTCGTGTTTGAAATTGTGTATATATAGTGTGTTTGAGTTTGGCTCGAATTACAAATTTTTGCTCTTGTTCGGCTCGAAATTGACTCAATTAAATTAATTAAAAAATAGATGGATGGAGTTGGATTAGAGCATGCACCAATTCTCTGCAGTAGAAGATGCAGAACCGCATGACCATTTAAGTTATGATTTAAACTTAGATATAAATATATATAATATATTGTTATATAAATAATATATATAAATTCTTTATTTCAAGCTAAAACAAGTCGAACACGATCAAACAAAAGGTTGTTCATGTTCGGCTTGTTTATAATTTGAGCTTAAGAAATTTGTTCTTATTCGGCTCATTTATTTAACGAACGATTCGAACACGGGTTGTTCGCGAACAACGAGTTTTTTTTACAGCCCAATCTTCCATCAAGTCAAACAAATTTAGTCATTTAACACTTAGAAACTAAACTTATTTTGTTTCACTAACTTACAAAAGGAAGTCTGGTGACCCTATCAATTTGCTTCTATTTGATATAATACCTAAGAACGGAATTACAATCAAGTCGAGAGACTTAAAAGGGTGTATTAAGTCAACTCACGAATGCAAGGTCAAGGAAATTATTAATGTTCATAGCCTTAATACGCAATATAGGTAGGTTGTTTTGTGTTTTAAACTAATGACCTTTGATCATAGTGGAGGCAACAAAAACATTTCTCCAAGCCTGCCTCAAGACAATAGGTGTATAAGAGGGAATGATATTGCCAAACAAAATAGTTGAGAATCTCGATGATACCGGAGTTTATCAACAACAACAAAAAAAAATAAACATTATTACTGAAATCAAATAGAAAATTACAACCAATCAAAACAGAAATATGAAAATGCAACAAACACGATAGTAATTCCAATTAGCGTTAGATCAAAGGGTGGTGGTGGGTGAGGGTCTGGAAGGTGATTGGGTGGTAAAAAAGTGCGATTGACAAGCAGAAATAGCAAAAAGGTTGTTTCTCAGGTTCCTGAACAGTAAGCAAGCAGCAGAGATCGACGTGAATGGGTTGTCCCAGGTGATGGCAGCAAGAAAGAAGGTGGCGATGGCATGAAGGAGCAACTAGCAGCGTGGACAAAAGTGGATGCTGATGTCTAGAGTAATGGCAACAAGCCTGGGTTGCTGGAGCAGCGGGGAAACAACAGATAATGGCAGTTCTAGGCGGAGGCAACGAGGGGCAATGACGGCGACATCGATGGGCCATGCAATGGACTTCAAAACAGCAAAAGAATGGTTGTCGGTAGTAGCAGCAGCGAAGACAAGTGACTAGAAAGTGGGGGACTAAAGGAAAACAGCCACGGGTTGTTGTTCAGGGCGGTTGCAGCAAGGGCAGGCAATGGGAAGAGATGTGGGAAGGATGGGGAAAGGTAGGGGGATGTATAATCACCACTTTGAGAGCGACATACGGACGGAGCTCTTCTCGGCCATTGGATAAAGTCCTAGACAGAAAAATAGAGACGCCGGTGGCTATCCCAAACAAACACACCACAAAAACTGCCCTAAAACACAACAAAATTAACATATATAGACTTAGGGTAACTTAGGATTGGGCCCCACTACATTTGGGAGGCAATCCCACACAAAGGAGGGCCGACCGACACTCGGCCTTCTGTTTTGAACCAATCCATGCAGCCAAAAAGTTCACGTGTCTGGTCCAAAAGAAGTGACGCTCACGTCACTAAATCTCCATGCTAAACATCCCAATCAATAAGATTGTCTGCCTAAGAAAGCATTTACTAATGAAAATTAATCAAATGACATCATTATGTATGAACGAGAAAGAAGGTAGCAAATGAAAGATCTATAAAAATGAATGAAAGACATAGAAAGTACACCAAATGGTACTCTGAAAATCTAATTAAATTTTAACATTTATTTAGTTAGTCTTCACACATTTACCAAATTATTTCATATTACTAAATGTAGGTCAACAACAACAACAACAACAACAAAGCCTTAATCCCACTACGTGAGGTCGGCTACATGACGGCTACATGAATCCTTTTTCTACATGAATCCTTTTTCTCCATTACGTCCTACTTAGTGTCATATTTTCATTTAGTTCTAGTAAATTAAGATCATTTTTAATACAATAAAACCAAGTCTTTCTAGGTCTACCTCCGCCTTTTTTAACACAAGTCGAATCTAAAACATCTACTCTCCTAATCGGATCATCAGATGGTCGACGTTTAATGTGACCGAACCATCTAAGACGACTTTCTCTAATTTTGTCCGTCACAGGAGCTACACCAACCCTATCACGAATATATTCATTTCACATTTTG
>NW_018164825.1:24903-25820 GCF_001263595.1 Phalaenopsis equestris | reverse complement strand
CGAGTTAAATCTTTACTTTTCTTTTCTCTTTGTTTTGCTAGTTTATACATATATTTTTCACTCTTCTTAGTATATAATCTATTATAAAGATCATTCAAAGCAGAATTTTTAGCGTCACGGATTGTTCTTTTAAACTTTCTGCGGATCGTTTGATATTTTCCTCAGTTCTCTAAGCTTTTACATTTAAATCAATTTTTATAACATAACTTCCTATATTTTATCTTTTCTTGCACATTATTATTCCACCACCAACTATTTTTATTTGTAAATATTTTTTCTTTTGATTCTCCAAGCACATCTTTTGCTATTTGTTTAATAGTGTCTGTTACTTTATCCCACATCACATTTCTTTCTTCATAAATATCCCAAATTTTGAATTTTACTCATAAAAATAATTTTGTTTCTGTCTTTTAAGTTTCTCTATCTAATTCTGCAATAATGCATCCTAGTATTTTTTATTTTACAACTCTTAATCTTAAAATCTAAAACTAATAAACGATGTTGGGTACTTAAATTTTCACTTAGAATGACCTTACAATCTTTACAATCGCGACGATCTCTTCTTCTATAATAACAAAATCAAACGCTAAAGCAAAATCTAAAATAACTTTACCTTCTTCATTAGTTACTCCAAAACCGTAGCCACCATGAATATTTATGAAATCTTCTACCACTCTACCAACATGTCCATTTAAATATCCTCCAATAAAAATTCTTTCTTCAAGATGTATCATTTGTATTAAGTCTTCTAAATCATTCCAAAATTTAACTTTAAACCCTGAATCTAAACCTACTTGAGGAACATAAACACTTATAATATTAAAAATCTTAGTAACAATGATAATCTTAAGGGCTATAATTCTATCACCAACTCTATTAATTTTTACAATATTATCTTTCAAACTCTTATCTATAAT
>NW_018164825.1:9354-24653 GCF_001263595.1 Phalaenopsis equestris | reverse complement strand
ATTCGTCCGTAATGTGAGAACCTTTGCTTATTTAACACTACACCCGGGCACCGGTGTAGCGGCCCTTGCACACTTTTCACTATATTCAGACTATACAGCGCGTTGCTTCCAGATGACGCTCTAGCACTAACACAATAATCAAAAGGATTCATGTCATGATTTTTTTCGACAAGTTTTACGCTGGCTATCGACTACCTAACGCAACCCTCCACTTTTCGCATTCGGGCTTGGGACCGGCAACGGCAGTGTTAAATAAGCAAATATGAGGAAAATTAAATGTAGGTCAAGAACTTTCAAAATTCATAAGAGATCGTATTTGTCTAGTCCTTCAAAGCTATTTTTAGGATTTTTCCAAGTCCTTCATGACTGTTTCCATAGGGAGTATAATGCTTCATCTTAGAAAATGGAATTATATGACAAATATGAGGAAAATTAAATGTGGTATTTGTCAAATCACCTACACTTATTTTTTTTCCCAACTCGCTCAACATGCCAGCATTCAAGCTTTCCTTTTTATATCATGAGCATTTTTTCAATACAATGGCAAATGAGGAGCATTGTCGTTATGGAGAGTTCACATTCCTATGCCCTGGTTGTCCCGACCGATAATCAATGGAGGGTTGCCAAGAAAGCTCCACTAACAACAATACTTTCAGTGACCTCACCGTCATCATCGATAATCCTAACGCACCAGTGACCTCAATGTCGCTGCCGCCTCCTCTTTAACATTGTAGAGTCATTTGCACTTATACTTCCACAAAAAAATACTGCCATGGTTGTGGGCATTTCCATCTCCAAAAGGTTCATGAGAAGGCAAACATTCCCCTCTTTTATCTTCTTATCTTTTGCTTTTGTCTTCTTACCATCCCTTTGCTTTTAATCATTGGATGGTCACCAGCCAATTAGAGATTTTGGTAAATTGGAATAGCTAGAGTGGAGAGAAAATGTCTAGATTCAGGCCAGCAGAAAGAGAGCCTTGAACTAATTAATATGATTCATTATGTTAATCAACCCTATCAGTTTGTCAATTATCTAGAATTTTGGAGTATATGTTAGCATAGTGATTAACTTAAGAAGAATTACTTTCACGTCCAAATTAAAATTTATGATGAATTATGCAGACTGTTAAATTATCTAGTTATTTCAAATGTGAAATCCTTTAAAATGATCAAATTTCAAATAATATATTCTAGATTCGTGCAAAAAAATTGAATATAAGACTAGGGACATTATTTCATAATCTCGAGTGCAATTTACTTTCATGATTATTTAATATCACCTCATCCTACACAAATAAGCACTAGAACTATTTCAAGCCCCACGGGATCTCTCTATAAGTCGATGCAGGTCGTAATAAAGGTGAGTGTGTTTCACCTGACTGAATATATCTCCAACACCCATTCTGGTGACATACCGATATAGAGTGGAAGATAAGCTCAATACCAAAATTCACCTGAAAAAACTCATTACACATGACTCCAATAAAATCAAACTATTTAAATTAAGATGAAGCAATCCAAAATACTTCATTTAAATATATCTAAATAGCATAAGAAAATATACAAAAATTCTTGAAAAAATATAAGTTTTGTCTAATATTTTTTTCTCAAAATTTCTCTTTTTTACAATTGTCATACAGCAAAATATGATCATAAAATTATACTGATTTTACCAGGCCTCAATCTTTTATTTTTCTTTTCCTATAAAAAGATTTATAACAATCTAATGAGCTACAAGGCTCAACAAAATAAACAAATCTAATATAGAACTTAATTACTAAAGAACATTAAATAGCATATGTTAATCATGCATGGGCATACTCATAAACTGAATATAAGTGATCAATATATTAGTATAACATTGAAAAATAAACTTTGATTGCACAGAAAACTTATATTAAAACACTAGTACATTAAGATATTTTGCAAGTAAGTATTCTCAAATATCATGTGCCAGTCAAATATCTAGTACATGAGGATAGAAACATGAATTTATAGGTAAATATTCTCAAATATCCCTGAGGAGAAGATAGGCCTAAATAACTCATGTTCCTAACTTCCTGCACGCAAGATCAATGTTCATTGCAAGTTCATAGCAATGGCAAAATGCACGAGCAAAAAATCAAGACCGAAGCAATACATTAGAGAATAATTTGCATTCACCTGGATTTTCGTTAAACAAAAAAAAAAAAAGGTAAAGTATCCTCTAGGGAACTCAAATTAAAATCATGTCAAAGTTAATGAGGGAACAACTTAACATTAACCTTTTTTCCTCCTAAATGATGAGCAATGGGGTGAAAACCTACAAGCTAGTGGTAGAATTTTAACATTGCCTACAAAAATTTTAGTACTCCACAGTCTCACCTAACAACATATTACTGAACTAAATGATCTCACTCATCAGAAAGCAATTTTATAAGCAATTCGAATATATTTTTGTTCTACTTGTAGCAACATATATATTCCTGTTTACCAAATCAAATGAAAATGAAATAACGTGAGAATTAAACAAAATTATTACTTTTTAAAGTCATCAAAACAGAAGAATAACTTACAATTGTGGGTAACGGAGGAATAATAAGAGAAATAAAAAAATCAGGGTTAGTCGCATCGGTGGTTCCCCACAAGAGAGAACCAATTTCTTCTTCACCCTCAAGTTGCTGTCCCTGAAAGTAAAGAATCTCTGGACATGTTGCACTCTGAACATCCAGGAATTGATCTATCGTTGGATTCATAAGAGTCCGAACCTAGGTTTCAACGGCCAAAAGTTAAGGATGCCTCCAAGCAGAACATCAATGCATACGGGTGGATAGAAATATGTACAGGGAAAACATCAAAGAATCATAACTAGTTTGTCTAAGATTCTTATAAGATCTACCTCAAAGAAACCAGAAGAAGCAATATCAGGAAAGGGATACCGCGTGCCATCACCCCCGACCGGTCTTTCTCTGCCAGATGCATTTCCACATAACACAACAAGTAGGCACTTTTTGATTGGTTCAACCCAAGAATGGAGCATTGCTTTTTATGGGCACAATAAGAGGATTAAACCCCAACTCTAGCTCCTTTAATTATTATACAACCAAGATATTCAACTATTCGCAGGACTCCAAAGCCCAAAATTAAATATAGACGGCAAGTTCAACTCTACCCGCAATACCATATTTTCAGCATGAAGCCGTTGCCTCATCCATTTATTCAAGAGATCGAAGATGAGAACCATTTCAGCAAAGCACGATCAAAACCCTAACGCGAGCGAGCCCTAAATTCTTCCCCGTTCAGTGCATAATTTGTGGTGTGGTTGAAATATCTCCCTTTGGATGAAAACTATCAAGAGCAGCAGAAGAAGAAAAAGAAACAATCGAGCAGCAGGAGAAAAAAGGCCTGCGGGAGAGATTGAAGGGAAGAGAAACAATAGGAAACGAAACAGGTCATTCGACTGAACCCGAAGAAACCGGAATATTCCATCATGATTCAGGTCCAATCAAATTTAGACAAGTGTAAGCCGCTAACTTAACACAATAACGCATCAATATCACTACAATAACATCTGAATAATATGAAATAACCGAGTCGAATCGCAAATCGCAGGAAAACACGCACATTCCTTGAAGCCATGTGTCCGCATATTAGTGGACTTCGAACATAGTTTACCTACGTTAGGAGTCCTGATGTAATACTTGTTCATATTTTAATGCATACCTGACTCGACGTTATTTGAGTGGTATTGAGGTTGTTTAGATGTTATTGCAAATTGAGTTGTGCTATTGAGATATTATTGTGGTATTATTTGGTTGATATTGTGATGACTTTGTGGTAGTATTCTACTGATGTTATTTCAGTATTATTATGGCATTGTTGAGATGTTATTATGATATTATTGTAGCGTTATAAAAAAATTTCACATAATTCTGTAATACTAACTCCGCAATAACACCTCAATAATATCACAATAATACCGCAATCACATAATAACAGCACAAAATTTAGAATATGTGGTGTTATTACAATATTATTGTGGTATTATTTTGGTCTTATTATAGTATTACACAATAACACCCCAATTACATTGCAATAATATCGCAAAAACATCATAACAACATTGAAATAACATCAGTCGAATAACACCACAGAACTCTCGCAATACCACTCAAATAACACCTCAATAAACATTTAAAAATCTGCTTTCATGGGTTAATATTAGTAGATTTCTTTATGTGATTTAGAGAATTGGGTGTTATAAAAGTAAATATAAAGATGAAGATATATGTAGATATGTAAGAATTATGTTTTATGTTCTCTATATTTTCATTTTAGTCATTTACAAACTTACCGCTCAATTCTTGTATTTACATATCTAGCATCTATACGTTAATTTTTACATTTATATCACCACAAAAATTTATATCACATAAAATATACCATCATTTTAATTTTTAAAAATTGAAATAAACATTTTCATCCATAAGATAGATGGCGTGTATGATAAAATTAATGTTTAGGTGTTAGATATGTAAATACATAAGAATTAAGTGGTATGTATGTAAATCTTTCTTTCATTTTTTGGATAACTAATAGTCAAATACCACCACAGTCAACACAATATCACTCAAAGAATTCAATAATAATACATCAATAATACGTCAATAACACCACAATAATACAACAATAACACATTAATAATGCTGAAATAACAACAGTCGAATATCACCACAATCGTCACAATATCTCTCTAATAACATCATAATAATATTGCAATAACATCAAAATAACATTGCAATAATATCAGAATAACACCATATATTCTCATATTTGTGTTATGTTTATTTTCATTTTGGGCATTTAAAACATATCACCCATTTATTATATTTGCATATCTAGCACCTATACTTTAATTTTTACATCTATATCACCAAAAATTTTTAAATCACAAAAAATAACATCATTTTAATTTTTAAGACTTGAAATGAACCTTTTTAGCCATAGGGTTGATGTCATGTATGAATAAATTAATATTTAGGTGTTAGATATGTAAAAACAAAAGAATTGAGTTGTATGTATGTAAATTTTTCTTTCTTTTTTTGGTTAACTAACACAACCTAACTTGCAATAACATATAAACAATCATAATACCACTTAAATAACGTCACAATATTATCACAATAACATCGCAATAAAACATTAATAACGCCACAAAAATATCTCAATAACACCTCAATAACGTCACAATAATATCGCAAATAATATTATAATAACACTTCAATAACATCACAATAATACATTAATAATGTCACGATAACATTGTAATAACATCTCAATAACATCACAAAATTACTGCAATAACATCATAATAACACTATAATAAAATATCAATAACACCTTAATAACGTTGCAATAAACCTCAATAACGTCACAATAACATCGCAATAACACTACAAAAATACCTCAATAACACCTCAATAACGACACAATAATATTGAAATAACATCAGTCCAATACCACCACAGAGCCACCGCAATACCAATCAAATAACATCACAATATCGTCTTAATAACACTCTAATAACACTATAATAATACCACAATAATATCATAATAACACTGAAATAACACTAGACTATAATAATACCACAATAATATCATAATAACACTAATTGAATAACACAAAAAAATCGTCACAATACCACTAAAATAGCACCTCAATAAACATTTGAAAATATGCTTTTAACAGTTAATATTAATAGATTTTTTTTATGTGATTTAGAGATTTGGGTGTTATATAAGTAAATATAAACACTAGATACTCCATAGGTAGATATGTAAGGCTATTTTGTATTTATGTTATGTATATTTTCATTTTGAGCATTTACATTTATACCACCAAATTCTAGTATTTATATATGTAGCACCTAAACTTTAATTTTTACATTTATATCACCTAAAAAATACCATCATTTTAATTTTTAAAAATTGAAATAAACATTTTTATCCATAGGGTCAATGTCGTGTATGATAAAATTGATGTTTATGTGTTAGATATGTAAATACATAAGAATTGAGTGGTATGTAAATCTTCCTTTCATTTTTTTGATAACAAACAATTGAATATCACCACAGCCGTCATAATACCACTCAAATAACATTATAATAATACTTCAATAACACATTAATAACACCACAATAATACAATAATAACACTTAAATAACAACACTAGAATACCACTGCAGCCGCCGTAATGCCACTCAAAAAACACTATATTAATACGCAATAACATCTCAATAACACCTCAATAATACCACAATAACACCATATGTTCTAGCATTTATGTTTTGTATATTTTCATTTTGGGCATTTACCTACATATCACCCAATTCTTGTATTTACATATCTAGCGCCTATACTTTAATTTTTGCATCCATATCACCAAAAATTTTTATATCACATAAAAAATACCATCATTTTAAATTTTAACAATTAAATTAGACATTTTCATCCATAGGATTGATAGCGTGTATGAAAAAATTGATGTTTAGGCATTAGATATGTAAATACATTAGAATTTAGTGGCATTCACATAGATCTTCATTTCATTTTTGGATAACTAACACTGCTCAACTTGCAATAACACCTAAATCGCCGCAAATACCACTTAAATAACGCTGAGTCATGCATTAAAATATAAAGCTTTTTATTTTTTATTCAGTGGGTCCGCCATTTACTCATGACAAAATTTCATTGGAGTTCGGACACATAAATGCTTTCGGACTCATGATGCAATATTTTTTCAAAAAACCGAGAAGTTTGTCAATTATTTTTCTAGTATTATATGTTTTTATTGTTTTGTACACCACGCCATAAAAAGATAAGTTTGATTTTAAAAAAAATCATATATTACTTATTAAAATTTTGAGAGTAAAAAGTTTGAAAAAATTTTAAAAGGGCAAGAAAAAAATTAATTAGAAACTTTTAAAATAAATTTAATAAGAGCAAAAATGCACCTGAAAAAAGTGTTTAAAGTAAAGTGCTAAATATAAATGAGTTTTACATGAAACACATGTACATCATATGTTTATGTTAAATGTATTACATCATGCGTTTTACACGAAATACGTCAATTTTTATGTTTTAACCACCTCCTCCCTCCTACTCTTTTCCTATAAATTAAGCCCCCCTCACAACAGTCTCTCTCACTCTCACTCACACACCGCTGAAAGACCCCTCCCTCTCTCCTTCCCATTTATATACCCCAAAATTTTCATATCAAATTTCTCTCTATTCTCTCTCACTCTCTCCCATATCTCTCTTTTTCCTCCGCCCTCTCTGATTGGTACCTATCATAACTTAGCACCTTTCGATGAACTATTTGAAATCTTAAATAGGTATTATAAATTTTAGAACTTGAGTTTTACAACAAAGTAGCACTACGTACTAGGGGTTTCACACAATAATAAATATCGTTTAAGTAATATTGGATTATTAACTCTGGATTATCGATTCCATAGAGAAGACTATGATTTGAGCTTAAAAATAGTTCTAGTCTACTATAGTGAGTCTTAGCCTGAAAGTATAGTTGATCCAAGTTATGTCTGTTAATCCTACTAAACTATCACTAATCCTATTGAATTACTCCTAAGTTAATTCTATTAAAGTTAATTAAATTGAGAAAGATCAAGATATAAAAAACCACCCTTCCCTTGCAATGACATAAGTAATGTGTGTCGGAATGTAACACTTAGAACTGAGATTGTAGTTAGTGACAGATAGGACCAATCCTCTTTTTTGCCCTCTCCCAAATGCTTAAAGAAGTTTAGTTGAAACTTGGTTAGTGTTTCTGTCTATCACCCTAGGAACCCCAATTTGAACCCATCAATGTGTATTTCCTTATCTATTTACATTGTCTTATAGAATATTTTTCCTTCACCCACTAGTGCAATCTGGTTCCTAGTTGTTCAAGTCATATCTCTCTCGAGTCTTTATGGGTTCACAACAAATTTTAACATATCACTTGGCCAGAATAATAAGTAAATTAAGTACAAAGTAAAACCATCACTTTAATGAATAAAAACTTATTCTAAATTTAACCAAATATCCTACACATATTACTAATTCATCACAAGAGAAAGGTATAAGGGATCTACTCACAATTTGTTATGTGTGGTGTGTTCTAGTTTATGATGGATCCTCAGTTAAACCTGTAAAAGGGAATAGTCAAGGACAAGCCAAATATAACTGTTTTACCCTTAAGGTGTTTAATAATTATACTGGAGAGTAGTTATCCTGACTAAACCCTATGTTTATTCAGCCAATGGCTGGACCTATGTGGTTGGTTGTTGTAAATTAATAGTCCACGGACCTGGGAAAGGAAACCATTCTTTTTAGGCATTCAATAAATTATACTATTGGAAAGATTACCCATTGATCAATCCTACATGTTTAAAGTGTTGAATTAATCTGACTCAAAAATCTATCGCATCAGGTAGCCTTGCTAGTTTTTAGAAGCTAATCCACACTAAAATTAAGTACGGTGTTCCAAAATAGAGTAAGCAATTGATTGAATCTAAGGAGCAATTACATATACATAACTCTGTCTCAGTTTTACTTAGCTAAAGCAACAATTTCATTAGGGTCGGATTCAGACCAACCAAAATGATAGGCTCTAAAGGAAGGAACAAATTATTTCATCGGTGTGTGATCAGTTAAACTAAGAGGAGGTTCATCAAGTGGCTTACCTTAACATAGGATTATTAATCTAAATGATTAATCTAAAAAACCAACCTTGACTGTCTTGGGATCAACCAACCTAGTCACTTTGTGATTATGCCAAGTGGGGCATGGAGCATGCCCCAACCTCAGATGGTTTAAAGCCAAACTTGTGGTCATTTTAAATAAGATCAAACTAAGTTCGATGAACCCCTTCTCGCGTTTGATGAGCATACTGAGTAAAATTAAGGCATACCTCAACTCAAATTTACTAACTTAAGAGATTGACAATCAAAATAAGGTCAATCACATTATGGTTATTTGATCCCAATATTTTTTATATGTAAGGATTTATGAAGTTGACACAACTACTTGAAGATTTTAATCCCCGACAATGGCGCCAAAAACTTGATCCCAAACTTGATCCCGAGCAAAGTAAGATTTCAATTATATTTTTAAATAGTAGGGATTCTACGCAAGTATATGTATCATTATCAAGTAATATAAGGCTTTCTGATTAAGCCTCGAATATCGATCCCACGGAGATCGAGGTTAATCACGGCGGCTTTCAAGAGAAGTTCTAGTCTAAAATAACACACCCTAGATTGGAAGGTCGATAAAAGTTTTATTTTGATTATATCCTACAATTATCACTATAATACTACTTCTAATCCTAAAATAAAATACTTAGTAAAAATCAGAAAGTGAGGTTTAATATATTAAAAGTACTTTTCCTCATGCAATGAAATTAGTGACATGTGTAAAAGTAAAACAAGTAGTGAGAGAGATTGTGACAAATAAGAGCAATTATATTCTTTACCCTTACTAGAGATGCTATAAAGAACATTAGTTAATCTAAACTTTGAATAGTTCTGACAACCTTCCTTGGACGCTCACGTTATGGCTGTAAGAAAAAAAGTATAATTACTTGCTTTTTAAACGCGATTTACACGTTACCATGCAATAATTTAAATATGAAATTTAAGATGTAATGCGTGCAAGTCCTTTAATTCTACACCCATCAAAGATTATTTTCTTATTTTTTTTGCACTCAATCATATGGACTACATTCTCATCCATACAATCTCATGTGATTCTAACATTCTATCACAGTTGATTGAGACAACACCATCACGGATCTTACATGTTCTCCTAACAGATTTTAACATGCAAGTTGATCAAGTTTACATATAAATGAAGAACAAAGTAAATCATCACAATATATTCTCACTCTACTCAATTCTATATTCTACACATGCATACTAATTCATTATAAGACGGAAGAGTAAAGAAAACTACTCAATATACATGGAGAAACAACAAGAACTTTTCATTGAACAAGACATTGAAACCATACAAACAAAGTATTAGATTCAAATCAAAATAAAATAAAAATACTTATCTTTGATGGAAATCAAACTCTCCTTGAATAGCAAAAGTAATATTTAACTGTTTATATATACAATCCTCTCCAAGAACAAAGTGAAAAAAAAAATCTATCTTTCTCTCTCACCTTGTCGCCCCACTTGGGGCTCACGCCCAAGCCTTCTTCTTCTTCTACAAGTCGTCCTCTCCTATTCTAATTAATTCAAGAGTCCAAGAGTCATTTTAAAAACATTTCCAAGTTTTATATATAATTTTCCAAGATATTCTTAAGCGTCGCTTCAAAAATGTTCATATTCATTGAATCTTCCAAATGGCGCCTCTTCAAAACTCCTTATAACTACCCAAAATCCTCTTAGAAAGTCTAATTTATCATTTCCAATGAATTTCCTAAGAGACACACGAAGCACCTCTTCAAAAATCGTCCAAATCTGATGTATATTCTAGAATATATGTTGAAAACATTTTTTTGCAATTAAGCACCAATTTTGGGCGCTTAGCACCAATTTTAGGGGCTTAAGCACCCTCCTCTCTGTCTAGTGGAACCTAAGCACCATTTTGGGAGCTTAAGCGTTGGACAGAGACTCTTAAGTGCCCAATTTCGGCCCCCATGGCTCCGGTGTGCCCCGGTTCGACCCGATTTGCTCTGGTTTGTTCTGTTTTGGTTTATTTTTGTTCCTTTTACTCCAATCACTCCAAGTTCTTCAATTTGATATACCTACAACCAAAAACACAAGAAAACATATTTTTAAAGTGCAATATCATTATAAAATATATCATGAAAAGTAGTATATTTTTAGGCGCATCATTATTCCACGTGGGGTGTGCTCCAACTTCTAATGGAACTAAAGGAGGTTCAAACATGGTTTATGATTGGCTAAACTGAAGAGGATATGTGTTAGACTCATAAAATTTCAGATTTACTAGTCCAATGAATTGACAATCAAAATCAGCTCTGACTAATTTGAAGTCAATAAACCTGATCACATAGTGATTGTGCCATGTGAGGCGTGCTCTAACTTTCAATAAATTTAAAGCAGGTTTAAATATGATTTATGATGGGCTAAACTTAGAAACAGGGAATGAATTAAATTCACTGCATTAAAAATTTACTAGTCCAAAGAATTGAGAACCAAAGTAGCTTTAACCGATTTGAAGTCAATCAAATTAATCACATCGTGATGGAGCTACATGGGGCGTGCTCCAACTTTAGATGGATCAAAAGCAAAATTTTTTCAACGTGTGATAGGCTAAATTGCGAAGAAACATGTAACCCATCTATGCTTAGCTTTACAAGCCTGAAGGATTGATCTTTGAGACCATCCCCCACTAGTTTGAGATCAATCAACCTGATCATTGCATTGGTGCCACATGGGGCCTGCTCCAACCTTTGATGGACTCGAAGAAGTGCAAAGTGAATTCATTGTGAGCTTTGTGTTTATGTTATGAAGACTTTGGGTTTTTTGGGTTCACTTGTCAGTTTGTTGAATGTTTTTTACCACTCTTGGGGTATTTATGAGTTTTCCAATTGTATTTGGATGTAGTATACCACATGAGACATTACACCTTGTCCAAAAAACAAATGAGATAGTCTATAGACAATATCTTTAAGATTAGAAAAACTTTAATATTTAATTTTATTTTTGGAGGTTTTGTTTTGTTGTTTCTCTTGGTTGATATTTCATTATAGTGTTGAGAATGTAGTTGAATTCATGAATGTTTATTTTGAAAGTGTTTGTGATTTTGTATGGTCCATTGGAAATTTTCATGTTTAAGAGTTTCCACACCATTGTCCATGGTAAGACTTTGAGAGTATAGAAGTTATTATTTCATATGTTATCTAAACATCATCTTGATGAGGATCAAGCTTTAGTCAACATCATATCATTTAGTAAAGAAAGATCTTCCTCTTTACAATAAAAGAACGTCAATTCATTTTTTTGAAAGTATCTGATGTTAGTGATACATTCCAACTGAAATTTTTCATAAACAATACACATAACAAACAATGACAACCATAAACACAAGTTGACAAGACATGTGGGTATCTTATGCATCCGTTCTTCAAATCTGTAATGGCTTGAAATTATTTAGCATTATATGTTGGAGGTAATTGAGCAGTCGCTTTGAACTCTTCACTTTTCTGAAAGTGATGGAGACCCTCCTCTCACAAACAAATGGTATAAAATTCTTGGTTAAATCAATAATATTTCTATTGAAGACTAATGTTGATCCTAAAATAAGGTAATGGAATGAGGCACAATGAACTCACCTGGACTAGTTATTTTTAGTTCCTTGCTGAAGATCATATCACACCTACATATGAAAGAGAAAGTGCAGAATGATCGCTCGAAGTCATGAGAGTCAACATGTGGTGAGATGCAGTCACCCACCTCATAAATATCGATGATGTTGCTATTTAGTACACATGTAAGATAAGTCAGGACACCAACCTTTTGATCATGAACCAGCATAATTAGGGGATGTCGTCTACTTCTCCACTTCACAGAATCCCGGGTGGGTTTTTCTTATTGTCTCAGATGTAATTTTAACAGCATCTGTATTGAAGAGTCACTCTGTCCTTGCCCTTCATCCACCTCTTGAGCTCGATATAAGTGTGTCTGTTGAGTTATGCTCTATGGCCTTTTGTCTAGAAAATCATAATTTTTTTTAGATAATCTTCTACTATTCTATCTCATGAAAGACTCAAGTGAAGCCTTAGTCCTTCCAAAATATTAACATGCTTTCCTCAAACTTGGTCAAATCACTCAAAGCTTTGTATCCCTATTTGCTTGCACTGGGCTAATGAATTATCAACTTCAATCTTTGGAGGTTGTTCTAGTTTCTTGAGGGAAACATTGGTGGAAAAAGAAGACATTAGATATCATAATCTATTAACTCAAACCAATTGAGATAGCTCTACAGGTACGAGCTCTTCAACACTAGGTGTTTGTTTATCCTCTGTTTCTCTAAAAAAATCCTAGCATACTTTATCCTCCAGTTCTTATTCCTTCGTTGCATCTTGGTGAGTGCAGGCTTTACCACTATAGGCTTGATTTGTAGCTCAACAAGTGTGTAAGTGGGATTAGCCAGAACAACTCTCTGGTTTCACTTCAATAGAGAACTATCAAATAATTCCTTCACAGAAAAATTGATCAGTGGCTTCTTCTAAGAAGGTTCTTTAGGTTCAACTACAATCACTTCTAGGTTATCACAATGCATGTTCAGATCTTTGAGACCAATGCTAAACTTTATGACTGGATTTTTTATTAAATGTGCTTGGTCAAACACAATCAAAGGAGACTATGAGCTTTCATGACCAAATTTTCTTACAATAAAAATGAAGAGTTGGATGCCATCTAAGAACTCATTATTATTTCTTTAACTTAAGAAAATTTTAGAGAATTGATTTTAATTGAGTTGTATAAGTGATAGCAAGATTCAGGATTTCATCAAAACTCGATTAAAATAAATTCAACATAAATCAGATCTCAAATTGAACAGATATACAATTCAATTTTTCATTTGAAGTTTCAAAGATTCAACAACAATTTGACTCTTATGTTTTCTAAATAGATTTTCATTTTATTATATACACCTTGAAATGCCTTTCACACATAATATTTTTTTAGATAACAACCATTGATCAGAGGCATTGGACGTTCACCATTACAGTCCACCAATTTGTAAGAGCCTCCTTGATAGAATTTTGTATTGTGAACAGACCTTCCCATGTTGGCTTGAATTTTCCACCAATATTTTGGTGAGTTAAATATGTCCTTTGGAGGAGTAAAACCAACTCACTGATCCCCAAAATTATAATTGTGTAAAATCAATAAAGTTGACTCCGCTTTGCAGCGATGCCAAAAACTTGGTTCGTGTTTTATGAATAAGAAATTGAAGCAATTCTATGCAAGTACATTTATGTTGGGATTCTATGCAAGTACACATATCATTATCAAGTAATACATGACTTTTTGATTAAGCCCCAAATATCAATCCCACAAAGAAGGTTTAAATTCAAAATGAAAATTTTAAATTAGGAAATTCACAAAAAATAAATAAAATCCATGTCGGCACAAATTTTAGGGGAGGGTCGTCCTGTGGAAGCTGTCGGTCGCCGGAATGGAAATCCCGTCGCCCGCTTTGAAGTACCTATCTCAAAAGATAAACACATGATTTGATAGTGAGGCTTAATCAAATAAACTAAGAAATTTATGACATCTGTTTGGTCTGTGAAACCATTTTATTATAAGCCGGCAAGTTCCTCTATTTAATATGAAAATTAAATAGGGAAACACAAGACTTGAGGGTGAGGCTCGATTAAATAAACTAAGAAATATATGACATTCATTTGGTCTGCGAAAACCATTTTATTTATAAGCCGACAAGTTCCCTTATTTAATATAAAAAATTAAATAGGATTTATATTAAGCGGGGTTTGAAAAAGTTCCCTAGAAGGGCAAGCCTCTATAGTTAATTAAATCTTAGATAACCGAAGTCACTTAAGAAAACTCTCGATATAAATTAGGGGATATTGTCTTCAAAAACTTCAAAGGGATATGACTTTCAACAAGATCGGATAAAGAGGTGTGAAAGGGGAATGACTCAAATTTGGAACATTTTATGGAATCCAAAGAAATAACGAGTAGGGGATGTGACAACGACTTTATATTATAGTCCTAATTTGTCTGTTACTCTAATTATGATTTTTTTTAAAAAAATCTAATTTTAATTCCTTGGCAACGGCACCAAAAACTTGACAAAAGTTATAGATTCGATAAAGATGTATACATAAAATATTCAATAATGGTAAAGTCATACTTATCAATGCAAGTATATGTATCGCTCAAGTAATACAGGGTTCTAATGGAGTCCTAGATATCGATCCCACAGGGAGTAATATTAGAGGCTACGAACTAAGATTTTAGAAAATCAATACTTAATCATAACAACATTATTCAAATTGCTTATCTGTCACTAATAAGCAATTGAAATAAATATGTAATTTTAATAACTCTTAAATAACTAATTCTACTAATAAAGTTTCTAATGTGAAATTCAATATATAAGAAAGCATCCTTCTCCTTGTTAAGAAATTAAAGTGAATGGATAAAGTGAATTAGTTTAAATTGGATTGTGTCAAATAGGAGCATACATATTCTTTACCCTTTGTTCCAGGCATAAAGAACATTGGCTAATCATATGCTTATTTAC
>NW_018164825.1:1723-8329 GCF_001263595.1 Phalaenopsis equestris | reverse complement strand
GATCCCACCGTCGGCAGCCTCGACGGTGCCGTCGGCGGGCCTTCTAAAATATTTGATCTGGACTCTTGGGAAATTCTCAAATAGCCTGTAAGATGTGAGGATTTAGGTCGTAGCGAACGACAACCTTAGAATCCTAAGACGAGTTAAAGCTTAGATTGTACTGCAGAGTTGTACAAAGGCCTTAAGAGAAGTTAAGGATTTATGTCGCACTAAGCGAACAACCTCAAAATCCTATGGCTTGTTGTTTAATTCTAAGGAATGGTTTAGCTGATGTAGACATATTTTGCTGTTGAAGATGGTTGTGCTGCCCACAATGCTAGCTCAAAGCTCCTCGTTGTGGCGAGTTTAAGTTTTCTAATGTGTCAAGTCATGATGTCAAATAAAATGTCCCTAAGTTTATGGTTCCTTAAATATTATGGGGCATATTAAAGTTGATTAGAGCGACACCGATTAGGATCCTATGATTCCCTCATTCCGGTACCACTATTTTCTTTCGTATTCACTTAGTCCAAATAAATTTACTGAACTCAACTTAATGAGTTTCATAATTTCATTTAGAACATGGGAAATCTCGTTAGCAACCATAGGTTACCTCCTTCGAGGGATCCCAATCATCTGATAGAGATGTTTTAATTTAGTGGTGATTTTTGTTTGGTGATGTTTGTGATTAAATTTTGAGTTGTCTTATATTTTGAATGTTGTGGCGGTGTATTTTATATTGTTTGATTTTTAAATTTTTATTTTGGTTTTGTGGTTATCCTAGCAGTTTTGGTTTTCATGCAGGGTAATATCGTTGTTTAACATGCAAGTTTGAAGCAAGAAGTACAAAAAGGTAAATGCAAAAATGTAAAAGTGTACCTGTCGATTCTTCTCATTCCTCCACCTGAAAGGTTAGTACATGCAAGACATGTATACAATTTTGTAAGGAATTTAAATTGTAGAAGTAGATGAATGTATAGCTACCAAACCCCAAGCTATAATTTTATTGAGCCTCCGAAGTTCTTAGTAGATGATTTTAGAACAAAATATTTCTAGTTCAACTTGTCCTTCAAAATGTCCAAAAGATTTCAAAGTGCTAGGGATATGACACTGAACTACTTTGAAGATCTCTTGAATTATTTTGAGTTCATCTTTTGAATTTATCGTATTATTCTATTAATCATCCGGGTTTAGAGTGTGGCTACCCCGTTGCTCAGTGAAACTTGACAATTCAATTATCTCAAGGGTACAATACTTAATCAATTTGACACTTTACTTAAGAGTTATATGGAAGAATGCCCCTAAGGCAGACCTAAGTTATTAAAGATTTGGTGCTCATCACAAATGGGCTTGGAGTGTTTAAGAGTGTTTAAATATGTTGATCCCCAATCATATTATCTTCTAAATCCATTCAATTGAGTTTAGACATCAAACCTAGGTCACTACCAAGCCCATAACAATCATAATGGAGGAAAATGGTGGTAGCTAAAATCTTGGTTTAAGTGACATTACTCTTACTGAAGGATCAAATCATCATCAATTTTAGGCTTAAGACAAGTGAATTATCATCTTCCTAGCATAAGCCCATCACTTAAGAATCATTTGATATTAATTGACTTCCAATTCATGAAGATTAGGGAAATTATGATTTTGTTGATGTTGTGAAAAGGTGGTAAGTGAGTTTCTGCCTTTAACCCATTGAATTTCAATCATCTAATGCATTCGTTAAGGATCAAAGTTATCCATCCCCAATGGTTAATCCTAAATTTTGATTAAGGCACCAAAATCTAAAATTACCTCTTTGCCCTTTGGGCCTTTCATCTTATAATTCTTCGAGCGAAATTCAAATGGCCTTGAAAATCTTTGAGTATACCATCCATGGATCAATTAAACTATCAGGGAGGAGAGTATGATTTTTCAAAATTTGATTTAACTTAAAATAATTATTTTAACCCAAAAATAGGATTTTTCAATATTAATTTATTTAATTAATCAAAGTGAAGTTTTAATCTATGGGAAAATTATTGGAGGGTTGCCTAGGAAAGAAGAATACATAAACACAATTTTATGATTTTTGAATAATCTTGTAATTATTATAATTATTTAAAGGTCATTTTTATTGATTAGTTAAATACAAAAAAATATGTTTTAATCTTCAAAAATCACCTTTAAATTTTTATTAAACCCTCATAAGTTCAAGAAACTAAGAGGAAATTTTTTTTATAATTTTATGATTTATATTTAATTTATTATAATTATTTTAATGGAAAATGAGAAAAAATGCATTTTTAGGCGTTTAGAAATTTATTTTTAATTTAGATAAATCCAGAAAAAGGTTTTAAGGTATCCCACTATCAGGGAACAATTGGACATATTTTGAACTATATGGGTTTTTGAAAATTTTGATTATTTTAATTATTTTTAATTCAAAATATACTTTAAAAATAAAAGATTTTCACTAAAATGGTTTTTATTTTTATTAAATGCCCCTAATCACAAGGAACTCAAAAAACTATTTTTCATAATTTTCCCAAGCTTATTAAATTTAGTATAATTTATTTTGTGAAAAAATACCATTTTTACTTACAAAATCCACTTTAATGGCCAAATCAACTTAAAAAAGTTTGCAATTTTTACAGTGAGTTGATATGATTTTTATGAACAATGTGGAATTGATTTTGTCAATTTTTTATTTATATTTAATTTAAATAAATTAATTTAAGGTAAAAATATTTAATTAATAACAGAAATATAAAAAATTATTTAGACTATCACAATATTTTTCCTACGTTTCTCTGACCATAGGAAACCTAAAAAAATTGATCCCATAATTTTCTGAGAAATATTTTAATTTATATGATTAAATAAAGCATGATTAAATAAAGCCAAAATATTATATGATTAAATAAAGCCAAAATAGCCATTTAGGCTTTAAAATTAGAGTTAGAAGCACATAGCACAAAGGTGCTCTTTAACCTTGGAAAAATCAGAGGAGGTGCTCTCTATCTCTCTATCATGAGTAATTAACCCTAAAAATTTCAAGCCATGGTGATTAGTATTTAATAATAATGAATTAAAATAACTCAAAGAGTATTTAATTAATTAAAAAATCATAAACTATGAAAATACTTTTAATTTTTGGTCCACATTATTCTCCTCTGTTCATTAAGAAAAAGGGTATTTTCCTTTTATTTTTATGATTTTTCTAGAGAAAGATATGGATTTTTGAAATTCAACATTTAAAATAATTCATAAAACCCATATTTTTCTACTTAAACCAGTCAGCGCCAGTGCAACCTCGTCCGCTCCGAGCTTTACACACAGCGCTCCACCATTTGACCCCGCCAAACACCTCAGCTACTACACGGCCCGCGGTTCATATACAAAGACTCCATCCGACCTGATGTCTGGCCTGATCTCCTCCGTCCATTCGATACACGCGCGATCAGACGTCTCTCAGTCACCATCCTCAAGTGATCTAACCCGTAAGCCGTTCACACTAAAACCTTAAGATCTTCACCTAGACTCAACCAAATCACATGGGGTTTGTTTCTAAACCTTTATCTACTCAAGATGAACATATTTATATGGTTTATCAAGCATGAAATCAAGCCATGACACATGGAGAATCGAAAGAAGCTTTGGCTAGGATTAAAGCTCAATACCTTTATTTGAGAGGGGAGACCTCAATCAGATGGTTGTGGTAGCTTATATTAGGTCCAGCAAATCTCCAGATGAAGTCTCAAGCCCTGTGAATTGTCTAGTTATGTTTTCAATCAAACTCGATTTCAGGTGTTGGTCAAGAGTTATGCTAGGGGCTGTTTGAGAGGGAGCTTTTGTGTTGATTCAACTCCTCTCATTGTAGGGATGGTATGTGCACAATTAATTAGAGTTTGGTTCACTGTGGAGTTGTGGAGAGGAATGTTTGGGTTTCAGCCTGATTTGAGCTCAAAATTGAACTCTCACAAAGAGAACCAGAGGGGGAAGATGGTTGGCTTGAGCTTAAGAATGCTTGGAGAGTCTCTGGTGAGATTTTGGCAAATTTTCCCCTAGGATTTTGGTTAGCTCTTCTTTGGCCATGGAGAAGGTGGTTTAAACAGAGGGGCTTAGGGTGGAGCTCAGGGTTTCAATTTGGGTTCAATTAAGTGCTTATGTGAAGGGATTCAAAATGCTAAATACTAATCAGAGTTGGACACATTGGATGAGTGAAATTGGGTTTGAGTTAAAGCATGGGGCTCTCAATTTTGGTGTTTTCTGGCCACTAGGTCGGCTGGCAGGGCCAGAAGCTGGCAGGGCTAGAGGTGATGGCCAGAGGAGTCAGGTGAGCCAGGGGGAGGGATTATGATTAACCCTTCTTGGTTTGTCATGATGGTTGAGATATCTTGGCTTAGACCCAAAAATGGGATAAAATCTTTTAATTTAGGGAACCATTTGTCCATAGCTCACCATGGCTTATTTAGGTGGGTCTAGACTTGTCACTAGGGTGTACTTGGTGGCTGTGGTGTCATTAATTTGGTCATTTGGACATGGCTAGGTCAATTTTGGTGAAGGGGTTCAGTTTGGGTCAAATTGGCTTGAAGTTTGGTTTGGGTTAGGCTAGCCATGATATTGAGCCCAATTGATTGATCAATTTGGTGTGGATAATTGCCATGAAGGGTTTAGAAAAGATTTGAGGTGATTTTGAATTGATTTGGTGGGTCAATTTGAAGGAAGTTGGACATTTGATGAATTTGGGTATGTTGGGCTAGACTTGGGCTTAGGTTGGGCTAAATTTAGGTTAAGTCCAAATTGATGGTTGAAAATGATCTAGGGGAATATCATGAAGTGTTATCAACAACAATTGGGTGTCAATTTTGGGGTTTGGGCATTCAATTTAGTGGAATTTGGGCATGTACCTAAATTGGGGCAAATTTGGGGATTTTGAATTTGGGTTGAAATTGAGTGGAATTGAGGCTTGAGAAAGGCTAATTGAGGGTTCAATTTGGTATGTAGAAGTGTTTTGAAGATTTTAGGATCCAAATTGAAGCAATTAAAAGGGTGAGATTGGGTCTTATGTTCAAAATTGGGGGTTTTTGTTTGGATCAAAATTGAGCTCAAAGCATGGGTCAATTAAGCTTGAATTTGGTTTTAAATGATCACAGACATGATTAATTTGAGCTTAGAATTGAAATTGGATAAGATTAGGGTCAAATTGATGGACATTTGGGGAGAATTTAAAGAAATTGGACCTTTAAAGGCAACTTGGGGGTTAAGACATGATTAATTTGAGCTTAGAATTGAAATTGGATAAGATTAGGGTCAAATATTAATTTGAGCTTAGAATTGAAATTGGAGAAGATTAGGGTCAAACTGATGGACATTTGGGGAGAATTTAAAGAAATTGGACCTTTAAAGGCAACTTGGGGGTCCAAATGGTCAAATTAATCAAATTGGGTTCAATTGAAGGGTCCAAATTAGTTTTGAGGGATTTGAGATGACTTTGGAGGTTTTGGCAGTGGAGGTTTTGGGAAAGTTTGGGGTGCCAAGGGTATTTTTTTGTAATTTTGGCAAATTTGGGGTATTTTGGTAAAATTGAAAATTTTGGGGAAGTTTTGGGCAATTTGGGTGGTTTCAAATGGTTTGAAATTATTTTTGAACAAATTTAGGTATTTTTAGTGAAATTGGGAATTTTGGTCGAATTTAGGGTTTGTGGGTGTTTAGATAATTTGGGTAGATTTGGGGGGCAAAAGGCCAAGTTGGATATTTTGGTAAAATTGGGGAGCCAACCACTCTATGTGAGCCATTGACCAATGAAATCCCCATTTGGGTCCTCTATATATTGGTCTTAGCTAAACCCCAACCTAGGGCTAGTGGGTCTAGGGGACAATCTACATGAGTCTCCCAAAGGACGAGGGATCAAAGTCAATAAAGTTTGGGCTTAGGGTTATGAGTGAAAGTGAGTGAAAGTCAACACTCAGGGTCAGCTCTAAGTCCACGCAGTCATATGGGGACTCACCTTAAGTTCTCTCATATTGAACCCACCTACTAAGTGCTAGAGCTTATGACCAATATATGAAACTTCAAGTTAAGAAAAGAATGGTTTAAAGTTTCTAATGGTGAGGGTTCTGATACACCTAAAATATATAGTGTTTTTAGACACACTTTTATATATTTTTTTGAGATATTGTGCTTTAATGGAAGGTATTTTTGTTTTTTTCTTACAAATACAGGTAAAAAGGGTGAAAAATGCTTAAAGGAGTGAAAAATGATCAAATTTGGAGAAAAAAGATGAAAAATGTACAAAAGAGTTTTGGCGCCTAAGTGCCAGATCCGACACTTAAGCGCCAGTTAAACAAAGAAGGTCGTGCCTAAGCGCCAGAGGCCCCACGCTTAAGCGCTAGTGGCAGTTATTGGATGAGTAAATTCAATTTTTGTGAATTTTGAAAAGGTTTTTGAGGCACCCATTGGCTTAATAGGTGATTATAACCACCATGGACGAAAATTATCATGAAAGGATACATATCTTGGAGAAATACATCGAATCTAGACATATTTGGAAGAGAAACCAAGACACCTTTTGGAAAATTATAAAAGAAAGAAGAGAGGACTTAGAAAAGAGTCCTGAAAAGGTTTGAAAAAGTGTGAGTC
>NW_018164825.1:0-777 GCF_001263595.1 Phalaenopsis equestris | reverse complement strand
TTTTTTTATTAAAAATAGAAAGTTTGTTGTTCAATAGTGCATATTGCGTATTCTCCCTGTGGGTTCGATGTTCAGGTCTTAATCAAAAAGTCCTATATTACTTGATAATGATACGTATACTTGCATAGTATATATAAATTAAAAGTTAAATTCTTATTTTTCTTCAGGATCAAGTTTTTTGTTTTGTTGCAGAGTAAGAAAATATAAGTTAAATATAATCTGAATGATTGTTGTACTGTGCATATTAGCAGTATCCAGGGATCATGTTTTTGGCGCCGTTGCGAGGGAGAAATTGATTTTAAAAGCAAATTTCTATTTTTAAGAAGTCTTATTTAAACTTTAAGTTATCTTATCTTAT
Source organism: Phalaenopsis equestris (assembly GCF_001263595.1). Classification (NCBI taxonomy): domain Eukaryota; kingdom Viridiplantae; phylum Streptophyta; class Magnoliopsida; order Asparagales; family Orchidaceae; genus Phalaenopsis; species Phalaenopsis equestris. The sequence continues at coordinate 419 of NW_018164825.1, read as the reverse complement.
CTTATTTTGTTTTGTTTATTGTATTTTATTTTGTTATATTTTAGTGTATGCATATTTCAGGTTCTAAAGGACTAGTGTCCTATGATTCTGAATTAGAAAGAACTATTAGAAAAATCAGAAAAACCAAAAAAATTATAAATTTTGAAAAATTCAAAAAAAAAACTATAGAAATGACAGACTAAAATAATCAAAATGCTAAAATTCATCAAGAGTTTAGACCTTTAAGAGATTATGCCAACCCTATTGTAGATGAACTTCATTGTAGTATTCAAAAAGCTAATGTAGTGGCTAATTAATTTGAGCTTGAACCTGCTATTATCAAATAATCAGTTTCCCAACTTGGTTTATTGTTTTATGTTCTGATACGAGTTGTTAGCCTCTAAACAGAGGGAATCGAGGGAACTCTAGAGTGAGAGCTA
>NW_018164824.1:402897-408897 GCF_001263595.1 Phalaenopsis equestris | reverse complement strand
AGACCTCAACCAAAAGTGAGGTCAACACATATCTAGGATATATTTAACTCAATAGGCTTATGGTCTTAAAGAATAATGATCCTAAGAATTAAGCAAAATATACATGGTGATCCATGCCATTCATGGGAAAACTTTGACATACATTATAATCCCTTATGGTAGCACTTTCCTTCTTAGTTTAACATTAAATGCCGACAATTTATGGCTACCAATTCTTTGATGATAACTATTATATTGAGATCATTATTCTCATTGATTCACCTCAAAGTTTAAGAGTAAATCTTGAATATCCTAGTTGTCCTAGCTCTTATTAATTATTTAACTACATCTTAATGTTGAAAATAATAATAGTAAATAAGTACAATGGGGGTCTTTTACAGTTGCATCTATTAATCAAACCCTTCCTTAAGAAAATGATATCAAAATAAAAAATAAATACATTCAAGATCAATAATTACCCCTATGTGCTTAGATTAGTCATGCATGCAACCTAAATGCACATTGAATTTGAACAAATTTGAGTTCAACTAAAGCATATAAAGATCAAGTTTTATACTAATGTATTTAGACGATTACACTAAAAACCAAGTGCAAAAGGAGAGCTAGTTCATATCTCTGGGATTGATAGCTGACATGATTTCAATAATGTATATGTTTTATGAGAGCACAAAAATTGGATAGTTAGCCTATTTAATTTTATCATTTTATTACGATCATGCTATGTGCCACTAATTGAGTGATTATCATGATTATTACAATAGCAATATATAAAAGATGTAGTCTTATAAAATATTTCCCTTATGAAAAAGCCTATGAATTATAAACAATAAAGTTCACTCTATAGTCCATAAGAACCTCTCTTAATCATGTTCAATGTCAAAACTATCTCATTTCATAAACTATCTTAAGCCCACAAAGTCTTCTAGGATGATCAATCTTGGAATGCTAACTTAGAGTTTTTAGTCATACTAGGTTAATAAACATCCCTAGCAAAAGTAGTCGACAATCTATAATAGATTGGGGATGGCAGGTTATGACCAGATCTATTGAGATTCACTCCATCTTTGAACCTAGGCGTGATATATTTCTCACAAGTGAGGATGCTCCATTAAAAGGCTTAGTGTTCATTGGAAGCCTCTAATTATGAATGTGTTATTATATTTTCTTATTGTAAGAATTTTTTAATCTAATGATTCAATTTAGTATCTCAAATTTTTTGTTAAATGTCATATTCTGCTCACTCCAAAGAGTGGTTGGAAGTGTATCATGCATGAATCAATCGTATGCATCATATATAAGATTGTTATTTTATGATTTATTGGACTTTTTGGTCAGTTTATTTATTCTTTATAATATTTTCGTTTAGTAAAGCCAGTCAAATATTAATGCTTGACCACTCTTCAAAACCATTCTCTATGCTTTTGTTAGTATTAGGGCGAGGGTAATATTTAAAAACCCAAAATTTTAACTTGAAACTAAAGATTTTGTTTCCTATTCAATTTAATTCAAATCAGAATGAAAGTTATTCATTTTTAGTCAAATTTCAAGTTAATCCCAATTAAATTTAATAATTTCATTATTACTTGTTCTTTTTTTTTTAGGATTAGCATGCATATCATATATTTCTTCTTTATTTATACATCTAATACCTAAATTAAACATTTTCTTATCTAATACCTAATTTTCTAACCTCAATTCAATAGCATTATTAATATTAACACATTTGAAGGGGACTCCATCATTTACATGCATATTTTTTAAAAATTTATTGTGGAGTTAAACAGTACATATAGTTAGATATTAGATATATATATATGCACATAAATTTATTTGACATTTATTTAAATCTCCCTAGTTTTTACATGCATAATACTCAAATTATCAATATCAATTAAAAAATAACACTCATGCATATGTTTCTTATGATATCAAAGTGTTAAAAATATAGATATAAAAGCTTATTTTGCAATGTAAATACATAAGAATTGAGGGATATTTATGTAAATTTTCATCAAATTACACTAGTCTATAAAGTAACTATGAATGTATGAACTATCAATGCGGCGCATATAAAGTTTTTCAAGTTTCAAGACATCTTTATTATAAATATAACAGCCTTTTTTGAACATAGACTGTTGTGCTGCGTTGAATAAAATAAATTCAATATTAGGTTTTGACGATGATAAATTATTCTAAAATTTAATAATTCATAAATTATCATAAAACTATATAAATTTTTGCATTGGGTATTTACATTCATGCTTCAATTTTTATGTATTTTTATATATAACATCTAATGTTTCATGAAAAAATATTACATCAGGACTCTGCACACAGAGTTATGTGCGAAGTCCAATGAAATTACAGAACACAAAAACACAGAGGAATATTCCTCCCGTGTTATTCAGATATTATTGTATGTTATTCATGTGTTATTGTGTTCTGGAAATATTCATGGTATTATAATAACACAATAACATATCAGCAACACTTGAATAACATACAATAACACCTGAATAACACGAGGGGAATATTCCCCTGTGTTACCAGACCAATTTTTTTTCTCTACATGTGGCGTGATTGGACTCCGCACGTAACTCTACGTGCGGAGTCCTGATGTAATATTTTTTCAATGTTTCATATGTGCATGCATGACACTCAAATTTTTAACATCACATTAAATTATCAATATTATTCATATATATATATATCAAATCAACATAGATACATTTTTGTATAAGTTTATGACATGAATGTATTGTAAATGTAAATATAAAATTTTAGGAGGGCAATATTGTTTTTTTTAATGCTTTTATTAATATTTCAACACGTTTATGTTTGAAACTTAATTTGTATCTACCGTTGTCATTGGAAATCAAATGTGAACTTAAATTTTGTTGTCGTGTGAGATATTTTCATATCAGAAGGTTGGTGCTAAACTCTCATCAATGAAACATTATACTTGCATGCATGCAACACAATTCTTATGTATTGACATGTCTAACACCCATCAATGAAACATTATAATTGCATGCATGCACCACGTGTCTAATATGAAAAATAAAATATTTTCCTTCCTTTTTTTAAATTCTCTTCAACTTTATTTAATTAGAATTTGATAAACTATTTTATATTTATTTTATTTATGTAATTTCTGTTTAATATTTATATTCCTTAAGATATACAAGATGTTATAATAAGTAGGTGTTCTTAATGTATTCTTTCAATGATAAATATATCTTTTGTTAATAATATGTAGTATTGGTGTTAATGAATCATAGATAATATATTATTTGATTACATCTTAATGATGAGAATGTTAATGGTAATTAAGTGCAAGGCTTCCTTTACATCCAACAACTTGCTCCTATTGTTCCAAATCTTATAAATAATAATGATAACAAAATAAATAAATAAATAAATAAATTCACAATCAATAATTATCATTATGTGCTAAGATTAATCATGCATTCACACTACATGCAGATTAAGTTGAAAGAAGTTTTACTTTAAGTAAGGTATACCAAAGAACTATTTCATCCTGATGTGTTTTTGTAACATCACATTAAAAGTTACATGCAAATAGAGGGAAAAATATTACATCATGATTCCTAATGCATTCCGAGTCCAATGATGGGCGTCACGTGTCAAGTTGGCTCCACCATTTTTAATACTGACAAATACCAGTATATAGCGGTGGGGCCCACTTGACACGTGGCGCCACTCCATTGGACTCCTAACACAAACTGTGTTAGGAGCCCTGGTGTAATATTTTCTCCAAATAGAGAGCTAGTTCATATCTATTGGCTTGTTGGCTTGCTTGATTCCAATTTTTTAATGCAAAAATCTCCCCTTTAATAAAATCTCTCTTAGGAATGGTAATTAAGATTTTTTAATCAAGTTTGATTGATTAACTTATTTAACAAAATAGTCAAGGGTGTATAATAAATTGAAAATGACATATCTTGACCATATTTATTGTGATTTTCTCACTCTTTGAACTCATAAGCGACATCTTTCTCAATAGTCTAAGGATAAGTAATTAAAAGGCATAGTGTCTATGGGGGAGCCTCTAATTATGAATTTAAGTCTATAATTCTAGAAACCCTAATTGTAATCATTTATCCCACTCCCATCTCCATTTTAAAAGAATCATTCTCTATCCCATAGTGAGATTCACATTGTTTTAATTAGCGAAAAAACCCCAAATTTAATGAATATTTCACTATTGCAATGATTATTATGCCTTTTCCTTAATGTAGCATAGTATTCCTCTTCATGCACCAATAGACCATAAATTTGACAAAAAGGTCCAAAACAACCATAAAATTAACCAAAGTTCATTAGTTGACCAAACTATGATCTATCTTAACCTAATCCTAATTATTAAATGATAATTTAAATTTCTTATTTCTAATGACGCACATTATTTTATAGAAAATGCCACGATTAGGAAAAGAAAAGGTAAAAATGCAATTTCTTTGGTGGAGCTGGTGAATGCAATTGACTGATTAATCATTATTATTATTTATTTTTAGGATAATTTTAGCTAAGAATTTAATTTAACACATCAAAGTATTGTTTAAATGCCATCATTAAGTCCAAATGTTATATTTTCTTCCCTCCAAAGAGTGATTGAGACATGAGAGAAGAAGATTCATTTCTTTCTCTCCAAGTCACAAATCTGTCGTATGCAGCATACATAAGATCAATATTTTATGACTTTTTCGGATTTATTTTTGTCAATTTATTTATTCTTTATAATATTTTCGTTTACTAAAGCTGGTCAAGGATTAATGCTAGACAAATCTTAATAACCATTGGCTATACTCTAGGACATATATATTTATCTGTGTGCGCGTGTGCGTTCTGTGGCCGGTCGGTAGAACAACCTCTCTGAAGATCATATATCTCCTCAGGTCACGGGTTCGATTCTCCCCGTGTGTAGAGTGTGAAACTTGAATGTTTAGCGCACCTAGGGAAGATCGAGACTCGTCTAATAGAAGATATATATATGTGGGTGTGTGTGTGTGTCTATGTGTGTGTGTGCGCGTGTGAGCGCCCACACCGCATATTCAAATCAGTTGATCGAACATCTGCTTGTTAGTTGTAATTCCCCTCTGGTCTAGGGTCGATTCCCCCCTTGTGGAGGGTGTGTGTGTGCGCGCGCGCGCCCACTCCGTATACTCAGATAAGTTGGTCGGGCATCTGCTTTTAAGTTGTAAGTCCACGCTGGTTTGGGTTTTGATTTCCCCTTGTGGAGGGTGTGATACTCAAATTGTTAGGTGCATCGGGATGGCTGGAGCTCGTATGATAGCCTCAGGCCATTCTTTAAAGGAAAAAAAAAATGTGCCCAAATGGTGGCTTATTAATTGGAAGTTTCGATGTAAGTACTCTTTATCCCGGGTTTGAATCTATCTGAGTCGAATTAGCACATATGAGATGGATAGACACATGTTGTTGAATATATCAAAGCAATTTTTAAGTTTTTCTTTTTTCAAAATTAGTTAAAAAATTGTCGGTTTTTTTTCTTTTTTTGGAAGAAAAAATGGAAGCAAAAATATTATTATTATTTATTTATTAAAAGTGATGTATCTTTTCATGCTTGAGTGCTGGTACCAAAGTGCTATAAATTTAAATATTACAAAATTTTGTTAGATATGTAAATTCATAAAAAATGTGTGATAAATAAGTAAATTAACTAGTCGTGTAAAGTGAACTATCAATGCCTTTTCATCAATTGGTAGGCCGCGTGGAACTCATCGAAGCTTTTATACCGTGCCCATATCTTGTTTCTTTTTTGAGTTTCAAGAGTTTTATTATAAATATAACAGCCTTCTTTCAACACAATTTTTCATATATTCAACTTAAAAGTCCACACTGTCGCGCTGCGGTCAAAGGGCTAAATCTAACATTACGTTCTGAAAATGATAAATTATTCCTAAAAAATAATAATTCAAAAAAAAAAAAAAATATATATATATATATATATTGGCATGA
>NW_018164824.1:400520-402717 GCF_001263595.1 Phalaenopsis equestris | reverse complement strand
CACACACACACACACACACACACACACACACACACACACACACACACACATATATATATATTGGAAAAAAGTCTTTCTAAATTCAAAATTTTCAATCGTCCATAAATGAAGATGGACAAAACAATTGTTTTCTACAATAATTATCAGCCTTCATCACCATTTAGACGTAGAAATTTTAAATTCCTAATTTAAATAATTAATTAACGAAAGTAATATTGTTTGTTTTAGATGTAAATATCACTATGTCATCCTTGTAATCAGCTTAAAAAATTGAAGAAAAAAATTTATGTGCAAACATGTTGGATACATGTAGCATGTAAATAAATTTACATTTAAAGTTGATCCGGAAGGGATTAAATGATGCAGAGGAAAAGTGTATGATGGGGAAGGGCTCACAGACAAAAGAAAGTATGACCCGCTTGTATGACCGAACACATTTCTCCGAGTCAAAGCCATCAAGGGTAAAATCTCTCGAGCCACAAAAAAGACAAATAGATGACCAAACAATCTGAGTCTGAACTATTCGGTCAGAAATGAGATAAAGAAGCATCTGAGTCAAGCACCACGAAAAGTCAAACAGAGGCAAGATCCAATCCCTCAGCAACTTCAATCGTAACGATGACGCCTGGTAGTATCTGTATTTATTATGAAGGGTGAACAACTAAACTAGATCGGCTGACCGAACTAGTTTTGTCTATCAGAAGCTAATCAAGCTCAGCCAGTCAAGCCAGGGAGTAGCCAACCGACAAACTAATATAAATAAAATATAAAAAATATCATGTACATTCTTCTTTAAAGCAGAGACAAAAATATAACATTATGAGATCATTTCATGAATAAGACACATCATATATTATTTATTATTATACACTTCTCTCTCTCTCATTCCCAGCTAACTTAGTTCTATTCCTTGGGTGTGTGAAAACTTTCTAAGCAAGGAAGCAACAAAGCAAAGATGAACTCATAAAAAGACAAATACTCATTATTTTTTCACGGATTCATAGTACATTACATTACATATAAATAGAATCACCAAGCATATATGAGTAAAATAACTATAACCTTTCGTTAACATATAGAGGACCGCGCTAGGCTAAGGGCCCGTTTTGGGGTACATATAAGTGCGGGAGCATTTTTGAAAATGTTGCGGTAATGTCAGGATCGCGTGTTTTGTCTTCTTATCCGAAAACACGCTTTCATTTTTATCCTAAAAGCAGACTGCGGGACGAACCCCGCGGTTGACCTGCGGGATGCATTTCAGGATAAATTATTTATCATAAAACGCACAAACTGCCATAAATGCATCCTAAGCTGCGAACAAAAAAAGGGCCAACCGAGAATGATCTGCGACTGGAGAAGCTTAGTAGATTAAAATCAGGTACACCTCACTACTACACCCCCCGATAGTAAGCTTGGAATGTGAAAACCATGTGAAGACTTTCCAAGGCGAGGAAACAGTAGAGGCACAATGAGCTCACAGAAAGAGAAGTACTCATATTATTTTTTCAACGTTTCACAATACATTACATTACATATAAATAGACCCATTAAGGGTATTTTTGTAAAATGACTGTAACCTTTTATTAACATACAGATGACTGCTCTAGGCTTGGCTAATAACAAAAAAGTGGCGAAGCCCAGAGTGATTTGTGACAGAAGAAGCTTAGCAGGTGAAAATTAGGTATACTTTCCTATTTAGGTTGTGATTCATAAATAAATCAGAATTTAATATTAATTAATTAATTGAGTTAGAAGCTTGAGTTTAATTTTACGAGTTCGAGCTCATTCATGAGTTAAATTTTTTATTATGAAACAATGAAAAAAATATTAAGGCCTCGTTTGCGGCAGCTTATTTACGGTCTGATATTTTGAAAACGCTGGCTTAATTTTTGTTTTTCGTGTTCGGTCGACGGATTCAGAAACTCATGGGGTCATCATATGAATATTTGATAGAATCGCAGCAGCAAGATCGACCACGTGACCCGCGTTCCTTTAGCTGCCCTTTCAATCTCCATCCCGGTAGCTCTGCGATCGATCTCAGGGAGACCTGCGCCTCTCTCGCCTTGCTTTCTTCTTGCAGCGCGAGCTCTCTCGTTATTGCTTTGTGGGGTCAATTCGCAGCAGGGACTGCCAGGCATAAAAATAAGCCAAGCGATAGAAGAGGAGGTGAAGGAGCGAAATCAATGTGAAGAGTGTA
>NW_018164824.1:395784-400420 GCF_001263595.1 Phalaenopsis equestris | reverse complement strand
ATTCTTGGTCTTGAAGCATTTTTGTTCTGTTTTATAGTTAGTTTTTCGTAGTCCTGTTCGGCTTTTACCTATCAATAACATTAGCCAACTTAGGTCATTCTGGTTAGGAATCTAGGTTATTGTTGTTTCAGTTATTGTAATCAATTTACTTTGCTTGCTTCTTTCCCTTTGTTAGTGCAATGCACATGTGTCTCTGAAGTAAAAAATGCTTTTTTTTATGACGTTAAAATCTCACTCATAATTGGAATGAATTCAAACTTAGGATTTGCACGAATATTCGTGGAGACAAAATGGCTTTTGTTACATTGGATATCTGATAGTGATGATTGATGAAGTTCATTAGTATATGCTTAAAGTGGTTTTAATAGATTAAAGCTTGCGTGTTTCTATTGCCAAGCCAGTTTTATTACAAACAATATCACTTAATAGGAGCAGAATGGTCATTGATCTACAAACAACCGCAGATCAACTGTTTTCAAACAGTTGCCCAAAACAGTCAGTCAGCTTATCAGGATCAACTGTTGATCAACAGTTTATCAGGATAAGTTTTTTTTATACAGATAAACTCCAGCTGCCCCAAACAGACCCTAATTCAAGTTATTAGTATAATTTAATCACAAAGCAAATTAACAATAAATAGATAAATAATAAGAAACTACTTAATATAAAATTTTAAATAATTTAAATAATCAGCTGACAAACTTTTGAATTTTAACGTTATTCTAGTTCATTTTATATTAATAATTTTTTTTTTTTAAATGAGTCGGCTCATGAGTTAATTAATCACGTTATGAGTCGAGTCAGAATTGACTTGAGCTTGATTTGTTAACTCATCAATCTCAACTTTCGAGCAACTCATTGAGCGAGCCCAGGCTAACTTATAAATGTATTAGGCTCAATTAGGACCCCTAAGTAGAGCATCAATGTGTCTACTCAGCCATCTAATAAAAAACCTCACTAGATTTAATAATAGAAACCATGATCCAATTTTTGTGACCACCCACATGCACTCGTTGAAGCTTACTATGGCTGTCATTGAGGCAAAAATAAAAGATTATCTTATATATTTATTTTTTTTAATCATTATAATATTAGAATTCGTTAAATTATTTTATATTTATTTAATTTACATAATTGCTGCTAGAAAATCATACCAAAAATTTACTACACCACGAGCACACATAACATAATTGGTCAGACTAATAGCATGAGTAAACAACACCAAATTTCAATATGAAAAAACCCTCAAATAGAGTAGAATTTACGGGACTTATCTAGAACATTAATATAAGAAGCAATAAAGATCCATAACAAAATAAATACACATCAACTTTATTGAAGATAATGGTTTGGTAATCTTAACTACCGCAGTAGGTCAAAATAACTGCTACAAAATTCAATTTTTTTGTAGTGCAAATTCAAGCAAAACAAGAGTTGTCTTGGGGCCCGTTTGGGGCAGCTTATTTACGCCGCCGTACCGTTTGGAAAAGTTGTTGGACGCTCATTATCGTGCCGCAGCAAATTATCTCCTTTTATTTCGTAATAGGGAAACGGCGCGGTGGTATTGGTGCGTTCGGCGTTTGCAACTAGCGTTTAGAGAAAGAATTCCTCCTGTGCCCTTGGGTGATCTCTCTCGCGCTCTCCCTCACCCTCTCCCTCCCCGATCTCCTCCCTCGTGAACATTGTTTTGATTGTTCCTCTGGTGAGATCTATGTGCTGCTATACTTTCTAGTTTGTTTTATGGCTCGATATGTGACGAATGCTCGTCTTTCTCACTTTTTTGTAATATTCGGTTGATGCTGTAAAATAGGGTTCTCTTGACGAGGACTTTGCTGGGTTATTTCGGAATGCATTGGATTATTTTGGAATGCATTAGACGTTGAAGTGATCTGTGTTGCTCTGAACATTCGATTTTTTTTTTTTTTTTTTTTTTGGCGATTTGGCGATCTGTGTCATGTAATGGTGTTCTGCAACACAAATCAATTAGATACACCTTGTAGAAAACAAAAAAAAAACATTTAGGTGAATTAGCCATGCAAAGATGTTTCTTTGAAGGAGACCCTTCATTTAAAAACACATTTGAGTGATTGACAGAATGTTAAACTTCTCAAACTATTTCTTTTCAAGCATCTCATCCTTTGAAGTGATGCTAAATTTCTTTTCATACTTCTCAAATTGTTTCTTTGAAGGAAGTGTTGTTCAATATTGTTGGGAATCGGAATTGTTATTTCTGATTCAAATGTTCAAATAATTGTTCCTCAGGTGATTGGCAGAATGCTAAACATTTATGTGAAGTTTTGTTTTTTAAAACTATATGGGGAAGAGTATTTAATAATTGAATTGGTATTTCTGATTCCATATTTGCTTTCCTCGGCTTGCTGGGATTGTTGGAATTGTTATATATGACATTTACAATGGTATTTTCTGCAGAACAATGAATTCTAGAAGGTTTTAATTTGTTGTTCTTAAAACTATATGGGGAATATGTCTTTTGCTTTCCTTGGCTTGCTGGGTTTGTTGGTTTTTTTCCTTCTTGCTGAATTCTGGAAGGTTTTAATTTTGTAGAGCACTGAATACGGCTTGTTGGGTTTCAATTTACAAATGGATGTTTCAAAATATTGTGAAGAGTATTCAATGCAAAATTTATCTCTGTTATAACAGGGTGAATATTATTTTGTGCTTAGTTATGGCATTTATAATGAAATTTTCTCCTAACCTAGAGTTCAGCATAACTCTGAATTGTAGAAATTTTCAAATTGTTGTTTTTTTAAAATTCTAGGAGAATATGTCTTTTGCTTTCCTCAGCTTGCTAGGATTGTTGGGACTTGTACTTCTTTTTCAAATGCCTGATTCTGAAGAAGAGGGAGAGTATTGAAAGCACAATTTATCTCTATCATAGCAAGAAGAGAACCAAGCATTGGGGCCTATCACATCCATTATTTTCATCAATTATTTTCAATTCGATTAGATGAAGTTTTGTTTTAGTTTTAATTTTTCGATTAGAGAACCAAGCATCGTCATTTCGATTAGATGAAGTTCTGTTTCAGTTTTAATTTTTCGATTAGAGAACCAAGCATCGTCCTCTGCAAGAATTATGGATTGGGTACCTGCAATGTTTATTCATTTAAAAGAATGGCATGTTCCTTCATTTCTGATTTGCAATTTCATCTTTTGAAAGAATGACATAGTTAGTTAAGAGGATGTTTTTCAAAAAACTGTCTTTATTTGTGATTTATGTATTGAGTTTGGTTAGTTGAGAGGATGTTTTTTTGTGGAATTAGCTGCAGTCTGATGTTGCCATGAAATGAGGGAAGTATTATATTGCTATGCAGTATATTTATAGCTATGTAATCTTACAAATTTGCTTAATAGAAAATTTGTGGATTTCGTTCTGTGGATGTAGGTGACTGACCGAACCACATAATTCTTATGTGTACTTGTATTTTTTTTTGTTTTGATTTGTAAATAGCAACACTGTTTTTGAAGTTTTGTTTTATTTATTTCTGTGCTCAAACAGTTCTGTCATCATCAACTTAACCAAACAGGGACAAAATGATCATTTATCCAGCAACGGCTGTTACTAAGTTGTTCTGAATAAGCTGCCCCAAATAGCAAGCCAAATTATTCTGATAATCTACAGATTATCAGAATAATCTGTTTATCAGCAATTATAAATAATCAACAGCTACCCCAAACGGACCCTGACTCTGAATCCCTTCGTCTCCTTTGTAGCTAGCTCTAGTCATGAGCTTCTGCAAATGTTTCTGTCACGTGAGAGGAAAGGATAACTCGCAACTTTGCAAGGGTTTTGGACGAGGTTAAGCGTTGGGAAGACAAGAGAGATGAACAGACCCACAACAATTACTTTATAATATTTATATTTTTTACATACACATAATGCTAAATTAAATTGGTGTTTGTAATATATTCCTTCAATAATATATATATCTTATATCAACCACATAAAGTATTTATATGGATGAATCATATAATTTAGATATTTTTATTTAAAAATCCTCAATGCCTATTGCCTCTTCCTTTGTGGACTGATTCAGATAAAACCAAATAATATTTTTTATTGGCAAGATAATAACGTGCTCCGCTATAATTATTTTATGACTTCCTTTGCTCTGGTCAACGGCCTTGATTGCTCGATATTTGCATATTTAAATAGAGGGACATTTACAAACACAACAAATACTTTTTTTGTATTTATTTAAATCGCGCCCACACTTTCATATTTACGCCCATATCATTTTGGAGCTTTAAAGGTCTTTTTGGGGCAGCTGTTGATTATTTATAATCTGCTGATTAAAAAATTATACTCTGATAATCTGCAGCTTATCAGAATAAGCTGGTTTGTTGTTTGAGTCAGGCTCCGTTTGGGGCCGCTTTTTTGCGGCTTCGCGGCTCTAAATCGCGATAATTTGGTGTTTGGCTCGTAGCTTCGCGGCAATTGAAAGCTAACGCGGAAGAGAAGCGGAAAGCCATTTCCTCCCCACGGCGCAGCTTCGCAGCCTGAAAAAGGCTTGTTTTGCCCCTCGCGAAAATGCCCGCGATTTTCTTCCCGCCTCGTCCCGCCCTCCCGCACACCCGCACGTGAAAAAGCCCACGGCGCAGCCTCCTCCACGCAGCC
>NW_018164824.1:389447-395388 GCF_001263595.1 Phalaenopsis equestris | reverse complement strand
AAATTGAAGATAGGTATATCCTGCCCTAAAGAGCTTCATAAGATATCATTCATAGATTGTAATGTTAACTATTATTATCAAAGAAAAGGAAAACTATGCTATGGTAAGGTACTTATCTCTATTTCTTTCAAAATCAAGCACACATGATCTTGTAATATCTTCCAATGTTTGTATGATTTCTTCTGACTGTTTGCTTGCTTGTGGATGATTTTAATGCTAAATTATAACTCGATTCTTCTAGTAACCTCTTTCAAATTCTTGAGATGAATATTGCGTAATTTTTGCATCTCTTGCAACTTCATTTGTATTCAAGTCTATTTGAGTCATATGTTGTATTAATTGAGAAAGAGCATGCTATTATTGAGAATGTTCTTTAATTTTAATTTTTTTGATTCGAGCCTCCTTAATCTTTTATTTAAAACTAATCCTATGACAGTGATTATAAGAAGCATGTGGCTTGCATAATAATGAATATCTATATGATAATCAATCTTGGTCATTCTTATGCTGTGTTTGTATGCATAATAATATCGTTCCAATGGATAAAAATTGAAAGGGAAATTTACATGCATACCACACAATTCCTAGGTATTCACGTGTATAACACAAAGTTCAATTTAACGATTCGCAATTACATATTTAAATTTTTTATATATATACATACAATTTTTAAACATTTTTACTAAACAGGGGCAGCTTGGTCATTTTTTCAGAAACAGCTGCCCCACAGCTGTTTTCACACAGCTGCACCAAACAGACAGCCAGCTTCCCCGCAGCAGCTGCTTCCCCGCAGCAACTTTCTGGGGCAGTGCAGCTGCAGCTGAAAAGCTGAGAAGCTACAGCTGCGCCAAACAGACCCTCAGCTTATTCAGAACAGCTTACTGAGAGCTGTTGTTGAATAAATGATCATTTTGCCCCTATTTGGTTAAGTTGTTTACAACAGAACTATTTATGAAAAATAATAGATAAAACAGATGTCTCAATTGCAGCCACCATCAAAATCTAAATTTTAGAGCAACTGTCTCAGAAGAAAATCCAAAACATTAGAGCAACAATAAAAAACGTTATTGCCCAGCATGTGAGCAAATGTAAAACATTCCAGCATTTCGATTCTCAGTATGTGAACTAAACATTCCAGCATTCCGATTCCAGTATGTGAACTAAACATTCCAGCACCTCGAAGCATAAATTTCAAAGCATAAGAGAAGAAAATCCAACATGCCGAAGCATAAGAGATGAATGAAGAAGTAAAAATTCCACAGAATTCCTTAGACCGAGAGAATAGTCGAGACAGTGAATAGAGATAAAGGAATAAGCGGTCTGCACGGATTCCCTCATGCCCTAGCAGAAAGAGATGGAGAAGAGAAAGGAGGAGGAAGCGAGTGCGAGAGAAGTTTTCTACGCTTAGGAAGCCACAATCGGTGAAGATAATACCTTATGTGCGCCCAACAGAGGGTCGGTTCTCCTCAAAAGAGCGAGGGCGAGGGAGTTGTCGGAAGGGGGCAACAGAGAAATTCTTGCCCTAAACGCTAAACAAATACGCGGGACGTGGGGCAACAGAGAAATGCTTGCCCTAAACGCTAAACAAATACGCGGGACGTGGGCTTCCTCCGGCTTGCGACTTTGATAAGAATATAACGATATTAAAACGCTGCGGCAGCCAAACTCTCGGGCGAATGCGTTATTCAAACGGGACGGCCGCCGCACCCTATAAGCTGCCCCAAACGTGCACTAAATCTCATACGAAAAGAATTATGTGTGAATGTCATCCAAGACTTTATTTGAGGATGCGACGAAGTTCCATTCAGTTGGAGCAAACCCAGACGTCTATAAAAAAATTTAATTTGATGAAACAGCAAGCGATGAAAGTCTCTAAAACTTTTTTTCACAATAAGGATGAATTTTGATTATTTCAGATCGTACTCGTCGCCTCCAATTCCACGAACCAAACCGTTAAAAAAAAGAAAATTTAAAGCGTGCAAGAGTGCATTGCAACTCCGGCACGATATCATAATGTCTTCTTAACTGAATTTTTAAACTATATTCATTTCAGCACTCCTGAACAATGTCCTTTTCAATCTAGAAATGCAGAAATTTTGAATGGCACGCTTGCGAAGGAAAACTTGGCTCTTCGGAAGCGTGTGAGGTGGAGGTGTGGATGTCTGCGACTGACGACTGAAAACTTTTCTCCATAAAATTTAATTCTTGGTCCTCCATCATACTACCATTCGAGTTTGGTATTGATGTTTTATGTGCTCAGAAATTTGTGATAATTTAGTGAAAACCTTATGTCCAAAGTTTGCATGATGATCTCATAAATAATAGGTGCATGAAGATAAAAAATAAGAAGCCAGGGGCATTTATGTGTGGAAAATCAGGAAAGAGAAAAACAATGAGATATAGTCTAATTGACATAATTAACTATGTATTTGGGGTTATAATCTCGTTGTTCTCCACAACTAGAGATTTTGGGATTATGGGGTTGAAAGAAAATGTTTTGTTTCATGTAGCTATAATAGAAGTAATGGATAGAGGTTTTTATGGCGATTGGATAACGATGGTTGGGAGACACCAGTCAAGCGACGATGATCAAGAGATAGTGCTTAGGCAATGAAGAGCAAGGGATGATAGTAAAGCGATGGTGATCCGACAATGATGAATGAGTGGCCCGACAGTTTCTATGTGGTGGTGTTTGTTGGTATTGGTCATGAACGTTGGTTTTTCAGTAAAGCTATAGGGTTTCATGGATCTTCAAGCTTTATATAATATCAAGATAAGGTTTTCTTCATGTAGAAAATATTAGTTTATTTATACTTTTTAAAAATGTTATTTTAAATATTTTGTCAAAACTCTCAGAATACTCCATCAAATGACCTATGCTATTGCATTTAATCGTGGATCATTCATTTGTCATTTAAGTGCTTTTAAGTCCTCAAAATTGAGTGATCTTGGACTTTTTTTATTTTTTTTGTCAAAGGCACTCGGTTGAATTATATTCATGTAAGATTTGAAGACTATTTAATTCTTTAATGAATATTTTAAGGTTTTTAATTATATTTGGACTTGAATTTAATCAAAATTATTATCGTTAGGACATTCAATTTAAATAATTTTTTGCTGAAATTAAAGTTTAAATGATTCAAAATTTAATTTAGAAAATGTATTTAACTACTACATCAAGATTATCAGGTGAATTTAATAATGAGATATTATATGCCTCCTTAATTTTAAACTCTATAATTTTTTAACTTCAAAATAATGCCATCTCAAAAAAGAATTGTGCAATGCAACATTAACCAAATGTTACTTCATTTGGACTCTTATAATTACCATTGTTAGTAGTATATGGGATCACATGAGGACAAGACTTCATAATAAAAATTGACTATAAATCTCCTTTTGTTTTATTTTGTAACTCTTTTGCTAGTGTTTAATAACTCTTGGTTGTGGAAAATATGTATAACTACCATCTTAAGTTTTATAATGTCATGCCTCAGATATTTATAATTATTCATAATGAAGATTGGGTGTAACTTTCATTTTTAAGCATTCTTACTCTATTCTTTTATATTTCTAATTCTTTCGTACATCGAAAATATGATTTGCATGGATCATAAGACAATCTAACAGTCCAAGATAAGAAGACTAAAATAACTTGCACTACCCTCCTTAAAGCAAAGTAAAAAATATAATATTGTGTGTTTTCTTTTATCTACTATAAATAGAGGACACATGACATGTATTAAGAGGTCTTTTGGGCTCCCCTCTCTTCAACCCCTCATTTAGAGAGAACCCTCCCCTTTCTCTCTCTTATAATCACATGTTTAGAGACATAAAATGGACCAAAGAGCCTAAGAATAGCCCTCTTCGCTCTGATGGGGCACGTCTTGCTCTTCTCATCTTCTTTTCCCTCTCTCATCCTCTTTCTCTCCCTTGGTTCCTAGTCTTTATCCCTTAGGCATGATCGAAAAAAATTGGATTCAACATTCTCAAAGGTGCGATAAATGTGGATCATACTGCCAATAAGAAGATGAGCAACATCGAGAATAAGATTTTCAAAGATACGCTCATAACAAAGGGCACACAAGTGGATCTTCAATAGATGTGGGTTCACTCCATTTTGGTGGCAAAATCCAAGAAACTCCATCTATGATCTGAAAAAATCACTCAACAACTCATTAATTTTGTTGGTTTTTTCGATAGATCCAGTTGAGATAGAGGGATGCACGAAAACTGGATGCATGCTCTTTGCTTCCAGATTTATAGATCTCCCACACAAATCTCCACCTAACTTGTCAAGTTTTTCTTGAAAGTCCAAGCAACAATTTTTCGTCACTTCCAGCAGGATGCACATATTTTAAGTGCAACAGTGGTAGAACAATAGATTTCGTTGCTTGCTGGAGAGCGAACTTGCCAATGCGTTGGAATCAAGGCCAAAAGTTGATCAAATTGTCAGACTAGTTACAAGCTAGCTAGAAGAAGTATGTGCTAGCCATGTCATCTTGTCGGTCATCCATCTTACCAGGCAGGTTGTTTCATCAATTGGCGGCCATGTTGGCTCTTTCTTTCCTTTCATTATAGGAATTAAGCATATCTGGGCGGACATATCAGATGTAAATCAGACACAAATTCGATGATATTTAAAGGTTATTGTTAGATTTGCGTCTGATTAACTTCATCTGATTTTTTCTGACATTAGCTTGGGGGTTGGTAATGTTATTTCTGTTCAATTTATGTCAAACAATCCTGACACACATAATTTGCATCGTTGTTCGTTGTTGCGCCGAATTTGTTTATACAAAACATACGTTGAAATTTGCGTCCGAAAATATCAGATGATGAATATTAGTATCAGATTACCATCTAATTTGTGTCAGAAATTATTGTAAAATGACAAAATCAAATTGTCAATGTAGCGTCGGATTTTGCATCCGAAAACAGACACAAATCCGACGTAAACCTGTAACACAGAAAAAAAAAATTTGAATATCCTTTAAATTTCCACAACCTGCATAAAAACATATTCCCATTACTTACTACATTAAGCATATTCATATCACGGATCAAATCTCTAAAGAAAATCATTAATAAAAGGAAAATACTATAACAAATTGTTTCAAATAAGAATAATAAAGTTAATCCAAAATGTTCCACAACAAAAAACATAAAAAAAACTAGTCATCATCTCCATCATCCTCCTCTTGCACGGATGTCATCGGCTGCTTGCATTGGCTATCTGCTAAGGTATCTGCCATGCACGTTATAGAGTACTTGACTCTATGTTGGCTTTCTAACAATTGCTCACTCAACTGGCGGATCTCTTCACTCATTGCAGCTACCTACCTGATAAGAGCCTAGTAATCTAGTTGTGAGGAGCTCGGGGAACTAATAATGGACCCACGAGGGAGCTCGGTTTCGAAGGCTATGCCCTTAGCTGCAAGCCATAAATTCTCCCCTTTTTCCTCCCTGCTGCCAGAGCTCAAAGCTTGTACTTAGAGTAGTAGTGTTAGACTGACTGCCATTGTTGCTGGTGGAAGTCTGGGTCTGAGAGGCCAAGTGCCTCTCTTGAAGCTGCTCGAAATAACCTTTTAATGTAAGGTTTTTAGCGTGCAGTAATATGCCAGGAATGCTTGTTGACCTCACTTTTGGTTGAGGTCTAGAAATTTCTTTAGTAGCCTAGGTCTAGCCATAGGACTTTCCTACTGACTAGTCTTAGAAAACTAGAAAAGGTACCCTCACCATTAGAAACTCAAAAATTCTTCTCTTTACTCAATTTGAAGTTCCACATATTGGTCCTAACCTCTAGCACTTAGTAGGTAAGATCATTATGAGGGAACTCAAGGAGAGTTCCTATAGGGCTACTTGACCTTAGGATTCACCCTGGGTGTTGATTTGGAGCTAAGGTACACCATACCCTCACCATACCCTCACAATACCCTGG
>NW_018164824.1:372105-382786 GCF_001263595.1 Phalaenopsis equestris | reverse complement strand
GAAGCGGGCAACGGGATTTCAATTCTGATGACCGACAGCTTCTTACGGGCAAACTCCACACCAAAATAGTGCCGACAATGCTCTGAGACCCACTGAGCTATCTTACAACACCGATGAGCTCGAACATTCAGCTTCGCAATGGAGGGAGTACGACTCAACTCCATGGTTTGTGTAGCATACAAAAATGGCTAACAATAAAAAATTTGATCATCCAAAAATTGAATTAATTTTTAAATAACTAAAAAAGCCTTATTAACCTTCTCTAGTGCTCTGTATGGGGAATCAATCTGCCAATAGGGAGCACGACTCCCCTGCCCCCTCCATCACCTGGTTTTCTTGGTTCATCTGCCTCTTTCTCTCATATTCAAGTGAGGCCCAAGCTGCAGTCAACTGACCCTAGAACCCCTCACCATTCTAGGTAGGCTATTCATCCATATAGTGTGCTATCGTAAACATGTTGGCAAGGCCATGCCTGCTCCGAATCTCGAAGATTCGGTAAATCTCCTGGTTGCGCTTTGGGAGCCAAGTGAAGGACCTCTGCAATGTAAGAAAATAATTAATGTGTATGTATAAAAAATTAAATCAAATTTACAAATCTGATTCAAATTACATGATCATACCTCACACTTCCTGAACCACAAGTGCCGAGTAACTACAAGTATCTTCTTCCATGATAGATCGGGCTTATCGTACCTGGTTCTGATAATATTTTCTGATGCAGGTGATAGGAAGCTTTTGGGGGGATGAATTTTCTTAAGAAATAAATTAGTTGCCAAAAAACATATAGAAAGAAGAATAAACATAATACAGGGGTTATAATAACTTATGAGTCCCCCTCTGGTAGTAATGTACCCTTGAGGCGAGGGGAGGCCGGAGTGGAAGAGCTAGGCTCAAGAGGTGTGTCGACAGCAGGTGAGGGAGTTGGTGCGGAAGGAGCAGGCATTTGAGAAGACAGGGAAACATCGGGTGCGGGAGCAGGTTCCACAAAAGGGGTGATAGGAGCAGATGTGGAGGAGGTGCCACAAGAAATTTAGTAGCAGTGAGTGGGGGTGGAGGTTCCAGAGGAGGTCTAGTAGCAGTTGGGGGAGGAGGTGTTAGAGAAGGTGTAGCAGTACTGGAAGAAGTGGCAAGAGTAGACAAACTCATATTCCTTCTGTGATAGGTGGTCTCAAGGGTACTTAGAATACAGGTCCTTTGAGGTGGTTGACCACCTATACCACTAGTGGTCATCTGCAAACAAAGGAATAAGCAGAAAGAAACAGTGTTGTAAAGGTAAGCCACAAGTTGCAACTACGTCTAAAAACAAGAAATCAAGAGTAAGAGCTATTCCTAATAATAAAAAAATAAAAAACAAAAAGTAGAAGAACTAACAACTAATCTAAAGTTTGCGTACCTACGTTATTAAGTTTCATCAAAAGAACTCACTGTCAAAGATGAACATAAAGTTTCTTCTTCCCCTCTTCATCATCTTGATCCAAATCTTGAGCAACCTCCTCATAAATCCCTATGTTATCCTGTAGTGCAAAATTTTAAGCATTTGTGCTACCCTAAATACAGAGATCTGACACTTTCCTCTTGTTGAATTGATTCTATAAAACAATAAAGCTAAATAGCTTTCTTTGGTTTATTTTTCATAACAACAACCCAATCAACTTTATCCCTAACTTTACTAGGGTATTAAAGGTAATAAACATGTGTAGCTTGGCGTGCCAGAATTAAAGGATCATACAACTCATATCATCTGTTCAATTTGACCTCAGTGATATCATAAGGCATGAGTGTTCGGGTTCCTAAATTTGAAACAATATCAAACCACTAATAGTTGAACAATTACACAATGCAGCTGGCATTACCTGGATATTAAAATTGAATGACTTTGTAAAGTATATTGTAATATCAAATCTCATCATTTGAATGTGTGCTTCCTTCAACAGTGACACCACAATTATATTCTTTTTCCCTTCATACCAGGAACTCGTTTGGAACGTATAACCATTTACATCAATTATCTGCCATGTAGTAACACTACGATTAGGCCCATATGCTAGACCTAATAATCTCTAATACATGATGTATTTGGTTGTATTGTGAACCTATAACAAATATAGATGTGACATTAGTGTAACTTTAAATGCGACGATCATATTTCGCACATACGATTAGAAGTGTTCATTATACGTACATATAATTTGAGCCATGTTGAAAATTCTAGTTCTACCTTCCTGCTTATCAGAGACTCATCTTTCATGTCCAAATCATTGATAAATAATCTGCTCACAATATTATTATTTATATTTTGAATTATTCAATATATAATTACTAACATTCTCAACAATAAATGACACTACATATTGAGTTTGGGGAGCGTGAATCTTATTGTATAAATGGTTGGACTTCATTACAGTTCATTAGGATGTACAATGCAGCTGCCCAAATATTTTTATTTCCTATATATTGTCTGTCATGCCTCCTTGATGCTCGTCTAATATTTGATATATGGATAATTCTGACTGTGGAGCCATGCCACATACAATATGAAGTCTTTGATGGCCTCGATCAAAATAATATGAGAAAAACATTATCATTGCTACAGTAGATATGCTTTGAAATTTGATCCCTCAAGATGTGTTTTATTCTTAATAAATTTTTTTATTTTATTTAAAAACCTACAACAAATAAATTTTACATTGAATGTGGTAGTCTTCTGGTGTTAAATAAAATTCTAGTTGCAATGATTGCATCAGGAAGACATTCCTCTCGAAGAAATATACATCCATCTGTACTACACTGGACCCCTCGTATAGCCTCAAAATATAAATGTATAGGAAGATGCTCCATAAAGTCGTAGAAAGTAGGATAAAATATAGGCTCAAGCTTACATAATAATAGAGTAACACTCACATCAAGATGTCTCCACGAGTCAACGGTTGGTGTCCTCCCACATAACACTCTGAAGAATATACTGACTTCGATAAAGGGATTAAGTATCGGCTTCGACAGTGCATGAAATGCAATGGGTAATAAGCACTGCATAAATATATGACAATCGTGACTCTTCATGCCAAATACCTTACATGTTCCCAAGTTGAAACAATGGATTAAATTTGAAACATAGTTACTGGGAAACTTCAGAGAATTCACCCCTAAATTTGTCCTCTGCTGATCTAGTGTAAGATAGTACATAGGTTTGGTCTTTATTAATTTACCTCCATTTGTCTCCTAAAGCTCTAAGATCTTCCTTTTGCAACACTCTTCATTCTAGTTATCACATTTTCTTTTGTCTTACCTTGGATATCCATCACTGTGTTGAAGATGTTATCAAAAAAAATTTTCTTGACATGCATAACATCGAGATTATGTCTACTAACGGAAGATCCCAGAATATACTAAGCTTCATCCAGTTGTGTGTGACACCAAAATTAGGAAGACGAGTTGAAGCTAGGTCTGGTCTCTCGGTGAACTTTAATATTTCACTAATCATCTCTAATATTTCAACTCCAGTAATCATGGGGGGTGGACTTGATCTCTCAACCCTATTTTTGAAGAATGCATCTCTGTTCCTTCTAAATGGGTGATCACGGTTTAGAAATTTTTGGTAGCAGTTGAACCAGCTGTTTTTCCTATTATGTTTCAGAGTAAATGTCTTCTACATATTAATGTAGTAAAAACAAGGTAATTTCTCGGTTGTGCTCTAGCCATATAGCATCCCAATGGTTGAGAAATCACTACTTTTTCACATAAGAGCCACTCTTAGTTAAAAATTCTACTTTGTAGTAATGTCATATGTAAATACACCTTGTTACCATAATATTTGATGCTCTTCAATCAAAGGCTGCAAGTAGACGTCGATTTTCCCCTTTGAGTTATGTGGACCTAATATGATCAACGTCAGAAATAAAAATGACACGGGGTGAATGCACATATCAGGAGGCAAATTTTATGGCATATTGATCACTGGCCAACATGACTATGCGGTTGCAGCGTGACTGTACAGAGTGAAGCCATCCACACATAATCCAAGTCTAACATTGTGTACTTCAGCTGCAAAATCTGTGTAAGTACGGTCAAAATATTTTCAGGCCTCACCATATGATGGATGACTCATCGAGTTAGCATCAACAGATCCTTTATCGTGCTAAGTCAAGTGAAGGATTGTACGCTTTGAAGCGAACACTCTCTAAAGTCAGGGTATGAGTGGAGAATAAAAGAGACACTTGTATGGAGTATTTTTCTATTTTTATTATTTCTCCCCCTTAATTTATCAGCACCACAAAATCCATAATTCGTCTCGACTGCATCGACCTAGTAATATATAATGTATCCATTAATACATCAATCAATCTCTTAAATTGTAACCCTAACTTTGAAACCAACTATTTCATTCTATACAGGTCATCCGACACTAAATTCCAAGCAGGGTTAGTCTCTTTCAATAAAATCACTACTTGATTGAATGCTTCTTCGGGCATGTTAAAATCATATTTGATGGTTAACATTCTTAGTGTCATTCATAACTCTATATGTGCACTGCAACCATCTCATTAAGGTTGTTGTGCAACATTCAATAAGTCATAGAACTGTTGTGAATTGTTGTTCGATGTTTCAAGATCATGTTGAAGGCTCCCAACAAATTGAGCTCTTTGAGCATCATAACCATTTTTTCATATTTGTTAGGATCAAATTCCATTGCAGGGGGCATAACTTGTAGAGGCTCCTCCTTGATTGAACTAAACTTCAGGTTCTTACTCTCCATGCATAGTCCAGTGCCAATAATTTGGTTTCAATCTCTTATGGTATAGATCCAACTTAACTTCTTTAGGTGACATAAGTGCTTGAATTTTATGCTTCGCACAAAGACACCGACACTCACCCTTAGAACGGTAGATGGGGAGTGGTGATGCCACCAGCGCGAATTCATCAACGTCATTCAAGAACTCATCTGTGAGTTCTTTTCGTCCTGGATATATTCACATCTAAGCTCTCAAATTACAACTATCCATCTGCAGCATAGATGTAGTTTTACAGATCAATGCAGCTACTATGGAAATAAATATTAATTAATCCTTTTTTATCAATATTTACAATGGATGATTATGTTTAGTGGTTCGTGGGAGCTAATTCTAATTGAACAAAAGGAACCTCTTTTAAGTAGCTCGCTTTATCTTGTGAAGGTGACACTGCTTGGCCAACTATATATAACACCATTCTTTATGAATGAGAAAGGACACCAAAGACATTTACAAAGAGAAAGCCAAAAAACCAGGCTGAGAAATTATGAATGAGGAACGACACCAAAGACAGTTACAAATATGGAACATCCCCAATGACGGTTACCAAGGTCAAATAACGTTGAAGTCAGTTTAAATATGTAAAGATGTAATGGTTTATAATTCTATTATAACATTCTCATTAAATTAGGGACAATCATGTAATTCAATAGACTCTTCATATGATCTATAAATAGGATGATTATTTTTACATGATGGACTACTAAATCTAATTCTAGAGAATTTGTTCTGCTTGTTTTTCATTAATCTTATTTTTTTTCTTATTCCTCTCATCCGACCAACGCTCTATTTCTTGAGGGTGACCCGAAAGACATTTTGAAACTCAACAAAATTATCATCGTTTATTTAATATAAAAATGGGAGGTTTTTTTGTATATTATATGATGTTATAAATCACATAGTAAAAATATTGGGTTGATGAGTATCTCTGTCATTCACCTCCTTGACTGCACCATTAGCCATCTGAAATCCCAAGCAGATCTCGAGACATCCCCGGTGCAGTAGTGGGGTACCATTAGGCACACATAAGTTTATTGTAAATGAACTTTGAACCACACAAATTTCATTTGAGGAAACTTTTTCCCCTAATCATAAAGATTTGTGGACTTAGCCGTCGTGGTGATGCATTGAATGGAATAATAATATGAAAATTTTCATTTACATTCTAATAAAACTTAACTAGATATTTGTTCACATATAAAAAATAAATTTTCTTTCTTGTTTACAAACAAACATCTACTTCTTTACAGGCTGCAACGTTTGTTTGATCAAACAAAATGGCAAGAGAAAAAAAAAAAGAGAACATGATGAAGCATAGAACAATAATACTAAAAAGAATCAATTAATCTTCTTAATGGGACGGGCCTCAAATCCTCCCTCCTTCCTCTTCTCAAGCGAGTAGGGCATGTGAGTTCCAAGGATCTTATCCCAAGTGATGAAGAATGGCTGAGAGAAGTTGTATTTGGTGCCATATAGCTGATGGTGGATGTCATGATACGCACTGTTGTTGTTGAAGAAAACATGCAACAGATTTCCGGGAAGCCACAGGCCGCAGTGGTCGTCAACAGTCTTGATGGTGGCGAAGGAGAAGAAGAAGATGGCGGTGCGAGGGTTCATACCTGAAACGAGGAAGGAGAGGGCTCCTCCAATGGTGTCAAGGATGAGCCCTTCGAGTGGGTGATTGTAGAGAGCTCCAAAGGCGTAGGGGACGACGAGGGTGTGGTGCTTGGAGTGGATGTGTTTGTACAAAAACTTGTTGACGTGCATGAATCGGTGCATGAAGTATTGCCATGTGTCCATAACCACCATAGCCACGATGAACTGGAGGATGATGACCGGAATAGAAGGCTGAGGAGGTACCGCGCCGCTCTCGCCGCTCATGGCCTGAATAAGTACATAGATCAAACTAAAATTAGGGAATAATTAAGGAGGTGTAGGCGTTAATTTGGAGATATTAATTGCTTAATTGAGAGTTAGAAGTGAAGATGATAGATACCGTGAAGAGGAGAAGGGAGACGGCGATTTGAAAAGCTTGCTGGACAAGGACTCCCTTCACAACGGTTTTCCTAGAAACAACGTTCTTCTTGTCTTCTTCAGCCTTGGTGTGAAGCCTGTACTGGTTCAAGTCACCAAGCATCACATAGATTCCAGAATATATCCAGTAAACAGCAACGGGCACAAAGGTGCCGAGCAGCTCATCCGAGATGGGAAAACTCATGATTGAACTAAACAGAAGTGGCGATCGTTTGAGCAAACTCAATGAATTCTGTAAAAATGGCACCTTTTGTTTCCCCCTTTGCTTATTCTTCTTTTTCCCCTGTTTCTTCCTCTTCTTCTTCTTAAATTCTTATTCTGCTTGTACTAGTGTTGCAGAGAAGTTGCGGGTTGGGATGAGGGAGGTGGTTTTTCTTGCTTATATAGGAGAAGAGTGAGAGAAATGGTAAACGCGAGAGGGCTTGGTGGTCTACAACGTCAGGCGACGACTGTGAAACTTCAAATCGTCTAAAGCACGGAGAAAGATGGGAGAAATGGATTTAGATTTACCATCCACAGAAAAACACGGCATGAATAAGAAACTAGAGAACAGTTGAACATCCAACGAAGGTTTATGTTTATCTGACTCGTTCGTCCATGGGATTACCACTCGGCACTGACCGTGAAAATTAATGATTTTGAACTTCATTTTTTCATACCCATTCTTAAAATCATGATTTAACTATTTGTTATATTTATCATGAAATTTGGAAAATAAAAATAAATAAATAAATAAATGCCACGTAAGTTAACAAGTATTTAGATCATTTTTTTTATTTAAAGAAAAAAAAAGTTAAATTGACTGAAAAATTGTGATAAAAAATAACATTCAAGTCGTACTCGTATAGCTTCGCTAATTAATTAGTCAAATTAAGACAGTTCAAAAAAGACGACACCTCTATGAGAGGTACAGAATATTATTTTGCGAGAATGTTTAAATTAAGAATATTTCACAAAAAAATATTATAAAAAGTCTACTTAAATATATTTATTATTGATACACCACCAATAAAATTTCATCATCCAACACGAATCTCGAGGCATGACACAAATCTTGAGATCATATTTTAAACAATGAATATTTAAATCTTGATAAAAAGTCATCCAGAGTTCTGATTTCAGCAAACGTATAGTCAAACTGAACTGTTCAATGAGACGGATCTCATGATATGAAAACCAGCCCAATCCAAGTTAAGTCAAGCCCAGATCAAGTCATTAAACCACAGCTAGAAGATTTATGAATACATTTGGAAAGTCAAACGACTGTCAAATATGACAAGTTTATACTCAAATCGAGCAGCTCGACAAGACAAATCCAACGAGCCCAAGATCACTCAATTTTGACATCATTAAGACACTCAAATGTCCATTAAATATTGTATGATCGAGGGAAGCTCTCCGGACCGTCCGATCAAAATGGTTCATATTCTTGCATTAATTACACCCAAAACACTATAAACAGAGTCTCATCTCTCTCATGAGAGGGGAGGAAGTCTAGAGAGTGTCTAAGGTCTTAAAGAAAAGCTGCAGCTCAGAATCACCACCAATCATTGTCGACCACCGCCGACGACCTCTGTCGTCAACCGCCATCAATCACCGACGACCACCGCCGACCTCATACGACCACTGCCGACAGTCGTCAATCTCCAGCTACCGTCATCAATCACCACCAACCAGACGCCGTCAGTCGACATCGTAATATGAAAAATGTAGTTATCATTTCCCGTCTATGGGACAAAAGATTTCTGTAATCATCAATCAATAGTGGATTTTCGCAACTGAGTCAGACCCCATGATTTTTCCTTGACGGGTTTTCCCCATAAAAACTTTTGGAATTACCACCATTTTTTTTTGTTTCATCTGTGTGTGTACTGAACTTTCGTACAATGTTAATACGATAATTTGTTACTCTACCGCCATGAATTTTCTAGCACTCTTCAGTTTGGTGCCGCCTGTGGGAAACGAAGTTCCATTCGACATTGTCTTGAACTCTAAGACACTGAGCCCCTACTTCATTTCCCAATGATGTAGATCATCCAATTAGCAAAGAAATCTTCTTTGCATCTTGAAGATCATCTCTAAAGCATTCTTCAATGTGGGGGGCAATTCTTCACTGCAATCTCGAAAGGTCGTTCACGTCAGCGTCCCAGGCACGATTGTAGTGGGGATGTCTTCTCACATCCTATTCAGACACAAAGTATGTCAACTTCTTCCATGCTTGGGGGCAATTTTTCACTGCAGTCTCGAAAGGTCGTTCATGTCAACGTCTCGGGCACGACTGTGGTGGGAAAGTCATCCCATATTTCATTTAGATTACAAGTCTGCAAAAATTGCTCATGTACTGGGAGGAAATCTTCACCGCAAATAATGCTTCCTCAGCACCCTCATCGTATTGAAGTTCCTCTTCAACCAAATCAGGAAGCTGATCTCTTCAAGGCTCCATACATAAGCTATTTTACAAGCTCACATCGAAAACGCCCCCGCTGAGGGGCAAAAGATTCAAAAGCAACAACTGACAAGTTGTCAAACATTTCTCTTAAGTATGACTGCAAGAAAACATACGATTCATTGCAACCTACATCCCAGTCTCGAGAAACGCAGAACATCTCTGACACCTCATTCTGGGATTAATCGATCCCCGAGGGACTCGATTAGACCTCTTCCATTACATGATACAGTTGTCAAGCAAAGGCTTCGACGTACAGCTTCAGATAGGTCAAAAATCCTTTGTGGATTTCCTTTGACCTCTTCCATACAGGTTATGGTCGTCAAGCAAAAGCTTCGACCAACAACCTAGGATAGGTCAACCATCCTAAGTGAATTTCCTATGACTTTGTTCATTACAGGTTAATACTGTCGAGCATCTCTAGTTACACAACTCAGAACTGATTTTACATCCTCAATGGATTCTCCTTTCAACCATGCCACTGAAAATCAATCCCAGAAAGCAAGACCCGATAAGAAGCTATCATGTCGTTGGAAGACAAGCCCAAGAGAGTCTCCACTGTAAAACCTCAGAAGACTTCGAGCCTTAAAAGAATTTCGTACGATTGAGAAACCACAACAACCGTGGAAGAAGCAAGTAAATGCATTATCATCATCTACAAATGTTATATCTAATTGTTAAAAAAGCTACAAAGGCCAACATATATTTATACAAGAGTTACAACAAATCTGCTCATTTTTTATTAGAGTTGACATCGCCTCCCCAAAGAACAGTACTTATGATGATCTTTAAGGGGTCTTCCGATATCACCACCACATAAGCATGAAAATATTCTCCTCAAAGCGCGACAGCAAAACTATAACATTTCTTCAGCACCTTTAGAACGTGCAAAGGTGGCACGGGAGTCTCCTCTGAAATACACGGCATGAACGAGAAAGAAGATCTCGTTGCTTGCCTTCTACGCAGAACGGGGACGACTTTTCTCTTAACCGCAACACGAAAAAATATCATATTGCTTGTCTACTACGCAGGACGGGGAAGACTTTCCTCTTTGCCGCAACGAGAAAGAAGATCTCGTTGCTTGCCTGCTACGCAAGACGGGGACAACTTTCCTCTTCGCCGCAATGAGAAAGAAGATTTCGTTACTTGCCTGCTACGCAGGACGGGGACGACTTTCCTCTTCGTCGCAATGTCTCGCCGCAACGCTTCACAACAACTCTGCACCGCAACTCTGCACCTCAACACTTTGTCTCAACTCTGCACCGTAATTTTGCATCGTGACTCTGCACCGCAACACGTTGCCTGCACCGCAACACGTTGCCCCACCGTGTCGCGCCGGCATAACGCACCCCTGCGTCGCGCAGCTACAATGGGTTGCCCCACCACACCGCCGCGTCGCAACGGGTTGCCCCGC
>NW_018164824.1:370996-371604 GCF_001263595.1 Phalaenopsis equestris | reverse complement strand
CACGTCGCCACGACGCACCGCCGCACCTTCACCCTTTCCTTCAGACCTCTATTTATAAGCTCAAAAAGTGTCTTGACCAATAAATACTCATTAATATAAATTTCTGAAAAGAAGTATAAGCATTCAATACTCATATATAATAATGAATAAAAAACTTTTCATGTTCCAAAAAATAAATTCAATTTTTATTTCATTTCTGTTGCCCTTTCTCTTAACCGCAACGCGAAAAAATATCATATTGCTTGTCTACTACGCAGGACGGGGAAGACTTTCCTCTTTGTCGCAACGAGAAAGAAGATCTCGTTGCTTGCCTGCTACGCAAGACGGGGACAACTTTCCTCTTCGCCGCAATGAGAAAGAAGATTTCGTTACTTGCCTGCTACGCAGGACGGGGACGACTTTCCTCTTCGTCGCAATTTCTCGCCGCAACGCTTCACAACAACTCTGCACCTCAACACTTTGTCTCAACTCCGCACCGTAATTTTGCATCGTGACTCTGCACCGCAACACGTTGCCCCACCGTGTCGCGCCGGCATAACGCACCCCTGCGTCGCGCAGCTACAATGGGTTGCCCCACCACACCGCCGCGTCGCAACGGGTTGCCCCGC
>NW_018164824.1:366412-370848 GCF_001263595.1 Phalaenopsis equestris | reverse complement strand
CGTAACGAGTTGTCCAACCGCGCCGCCTTGCCGCGCCGCTGTGTCGCGCTGTCTCAATGCACCACTGCAACACGTCGCCACGACGCACCGCCGCAACTTCATCCATTCCTTCAGACCCCTATTTATAAGCTCAAAAAGTGACTTGACCAATAAATAGTCATTAATATAAATTTCTGAAAAGAAGTATAAGCATTCAATACTCATATATAATAATGAATAAAAAACTTTTCATGTTCCAAAAAAAAAAAATTCAATTTTTATTTCATTTATGTTGCCCAATTCCCCCCCCCCACATAAAACAAAAGATACTAACCAACTAGGCTGAGTTCAACTTTCTACTTATATAAGAATAAAAATTATTCTTAACTAAGTAAGATATGTACATTCTTATACATAAATACTCTGAATATTGATATTTTCGGACAATAAAAAAGGGTCTCATCCAAAAATAGTGGGAAAACTGATACACCACCAATAAATTTTCATCATCAAACACGAATCTCGATGCATAACACAAATCTCGAGATGATATTTTAAACAATAAATATTCAAATCTTGATAAAAAGTCACCCAGAGCTCCGATTTCACCAAACTTATAATCAAACTGACATGTTCAATGAGACAGACCTAATGATATGAAAACTAATCAAATCTAAGTCAAATCAAGCCCAGATTAAGTCATTATACCAAGTTAGAAGATTTATGAATACATTTGGAAAGTCAAACAACTGTCAAATATGATAAGCTTATACTCAAATCGAGCGGCTCGACAAGACGAATCCAACGAGCCCAATATCACTCAATTCTGACATAATTAAGACACTCAAATGTCCATTAAACGCTGTACGATCGATGGAAGCTCTCCGGACCGTTCGATTAAAATGGTTCATATTCCTGCATTAATTGTACCCAGAACACTATAAAGAACACTATAAATAGAGTCTCATCCCTCTCATGGGGGGGAGGGGGGTGGAAGTCTAAAGAGTGCCTGAGGTCTTCAGGAGAATCTGCAACTCAGCATCACCACTAATCGTCGTCAACCACAGCCGACCTCCGTCTTCGATCACCGCCGACCTCCGTCGTCGATCGCCGACGACCTCAGACGACCATCGCCGACCGTTGTCGACCACCGTCGACCGTCGTCAACCTCCACTTACTGTCATCAATCATCACCAACCGACGTCTTTAGTCGACATTGTAATCTGAAAAATATAGTTACAATTTCTCGTCTATGGGACAACAGATTTCTGTAATCATCAACCAATAGTGAATTTCAACAGCTGGGAAGGTCCTGTGGTTTTTCCCTAACGGGTTTTCTATGTAAAAACTTATGGAGTCACTGCTTTCTCTATTTCATTTGTGTGTATGTTGAACTTTCGTACAATGCTAAGACGATAATTTGTTAATCTACCGCCACGAATTTTCTAGCACGCATCAATTATTATAAGTACCATTTCATAATGTTTTTAACTAGAAAATCATTAAGTTTTAATTTTTATATTCAGTTTTTGTATGATTTTATGATAATGGACAACTTATTTATGATAGAATTTTTCAATTATATTAAAATAATATTTTTTAGGTTAAAAAACATCAAGTAAGTTTTATTTAAATAGTGAATCCTCTATAATTCTGCATGACTAGACCCACTTGGACTTCACCAAATAGGTAACAATCACGTTACAATTTAGTTTTGCATAAATACCACAAGAAGCCATCAAATCACTGGTAATTTTTGATTGAATTTCATAGTCTATCCAAATTCTTATCAGATTTTCAAAATCTCCTCATCAAACTAATTCTAATTATAGAAAAATAAGAATTAAACTCTATTTTGATTATGTCAAATCTATAAGAATAATCGCTTTAGATTTGATCCAAAACAGAGGGTTTATGACATCGTTTTTATGAAGCAGGGGATACCTAAATTAGTTGTAGAGCGTGCGTTGGTATTTTAACTGATGAGAAGGCCATCAGTTAGCTATCAATTTTTATCAAAGCAATGTTCGTTGAATATATGTTAATAACTCGATCTAATATAACCGACGGTTTATGACATCGGTTATAGTAATAATTAATGGAATAAGTGTCGGAAAATAGACGAAAAAGTAGTTGAAAAGCTGTAGCATCAAAATTTTTTTTTTTTTCTCTTTTGCATTTATGATTTTCTCACCTGCAATCACAATACAACTCAACCAATTCAAGCCTTCTACAGCTGAAACTCCATTTGAATAGTAAATTATCTAATCGACTAGCTAAATAAATGAAATTCATTTAATTTAGCATATACATATCACTGTTCGATAAGAGAATATTTGCTCAAATGTTCAACAAAATCATATACAAATAAAATGAAAAATCCATGCTAATTCTTCTTTGTCTCCTCATTATCATCGTCGTCATCCTCCTCCTCCAATGGTGGCTTACTTTGTTGCTCGCTTGTAGCCGAAATACATCTAACTCAACCTTCAACTTGGCCATCGTATTAACCTCCAACTCCTACTAAAGCAGTCCACCAACTCGACAGAAGTAGAGGACACATATGCACTTGTGAAGGGGTGAGCGTTGCAGACGAACGCCTAAGACGGAGCTCATAAACTCGACCCTTCTTCTTGCCTCAAATAGCCTCCTTCTGCAAACTCCTGGAACCAAAGATCTCGAATTGCCACTGGGATCTCCTTCTAAGACAAGTACGTTGAATCATACTTGCTCCAGATGATATCCCTAATGGCGTGAATAAATCGTGTTGGGTGGGAGGCTGGTTAGAACTAGAAAACAACAAATAATTAGTTCGCAATTCAATTAACAAAATATAAAAGAAATCAATATCTTAAAAACTTATGAGTTCCCGATAAGCTCAATGTGGTAACTTCTGTTTGTTAACTCTTGACTACTAGAAGCAGCGTAGACCTCCACCGAACTCATCCCCACTGTAGTCAGGGTGGGGGTGGGGTTAGAGGTCGAGTGGATAGGGGTGGAGGTGAAGGTGCGGGTAGGTGTAGGGGTGAGGGTGTCGATAGGGGTTGGGGTTGTGTTGAGGGTGAGGATGAGGGTTTTGGTTGGGTTAGGGATGGGGGTTGAGGTTGGAGTGGGGGTTAGTTTTGGAGGTAGAGAGTTGGCGGCCTCTCCTAACGCTCTTCTTCAATAGATAATATTGTGCTCCACGCTCCTCTGAGTGAGGAAGGAGACCGTCCTTGCCTCCAGTAGACATTTGCAATAAAGAAAAAAATAATTAATTAATTAGTTCACATAATAAAATGTTATGCAATAAACAAAAAAGCACAAAATAATGCAGTAAACATAAAAAACAACATTACACAGTAGACGGGTAGACGAAATAAAAAAGTTCAAGCTACAAACTAGTAAAAATGAAAACACAAAAGTGAGGAGTAAACCAAAAAAAAAAATTGTACAATGTAAACTACAAGCTAGTCAAAATGAAAATAAAATATATGAGTACTAAATAGTCGAATGTGAAACTGTAAAGTGTAGTCTACAAATGTAGGAGACTGAAGCTTAAAATATTTAGACTAACTTACACATCTTACTCCACATCGCCTGAAGTATGAATGAAGGAAGTGGTCATAATTTCTTCTCTAGACGCATCGCTAGAGTCGCACTCATCACCGAGGGTAATTTCTTCGTGTTTGCCACTAGCTTCCTCTAAATTGAGCACTTAATGGATAGGATAAAGTGGAAAACATAAATCAGATAATTCAATTTCATGATGAGCAGGTTCAATATTATTATGAATATCAATGGTGGCTCTACGTTTACTCAATATGATAATCGCTAAGTCAACTTTATCTCTTGCTATGTGGGATTGTCGAAGATAATAAACCTGACTCGCCCGTCAAACTAGAATGAAAGGATCAAATTTAACATAACTTCTATTCACTTTCACTTCTATGATATTATATGGTTGGTTTACCCTTGTTCCATTGTTGACCTCACTTTTGGTTGAGGTCTAGAAACTTCTTTAATAGCCTAGGTCTAGCCATAGGACTTTCCTATTGACTAGTCTTAGAAAATTAGAAAAGGTACCCCCACCATTAGAAATTCAAAACTCTTCTTTTACTCAACTTGAAATTCCACATATTGATCTTAACCTCTAGCATTTAGTATGTAAGATCATTATAAGAGAATTCAAGAAGAATCCCTATAGGATTACTTGGCTTTAGAATTGACCCTGGGTGTTGACTTGGAACTAGGGTACACCATATCTTCACAATACATTAATCCATGGTTCATTTAGAATGGATATCTATCCAATTCTATGTGAAATGCCTAACTTGGTCTTTTGCCCCTATGCACCTCCAAATTACCTAACTACCCTTGGAACCCAAATTTGGCTAAAATTCCCAAATTTTGCCAAATTACCCAAAATTGATCAAAACCCATTTCAAACACCTTGAATACATCCAAATTTGTCAAAA
>NW_018164824.1:354373-361248 GCF_001263595.1 Phalaenopsis equestris | reverse complement strand
TTAAATAGGGGAACTTGTCGGCCAATACATTGGTTTCGCAGACCAAACGGATGTCATAACTTTCTTTAGTTTATTTGATCGAGCCTCACTCTCAATTCTTGCGTTCATCCTTCGGGATAGATACATGATTTGAGATAAAGCGCTCTTTCATCTAAACTATGAAAATTATGGGGTCAGTTTGACTTCATCTTTTTCAAAACTAAATTTAAAAAAAAAAACGTCCTTCCGAAGCGGGCAACGGGATTTCAATTCCAATGACCGACAGCTTCTTACGGGCAAACCCCACACCAAAAATGGCGCCGCCATCAATAAATAAGAACAGAATCGAACCATGCACAGTAGAATAGGAATTCACTTCCTCCAATGGAGCCAGTAAAATATTGTTCAACAACTTCTTCGAGAATCTCATAGTAATCTATCTTTTCATCCAATTTATTGTTCGCTTCAACATAAATGCCAGAATTATTAGTCTTTTTTCCTTCAAACCCGAATCTCGTATGACACATGTATCCATTCACATCATAAATTTGCTAGATTTTAATGATGCACATAAGTCCTAAATCAAGATCTATTAGACTATAATTTGTTACTCCATTTTTTCAATTATGAATCTATTAATACATAAGAAATCATGTTTTAATGAAAATTCACTTGTGAGATAAGTGAATAAGTAACGAATTTGCAATCTTAACTCACATTCATTGTAAACCAGTGAGGAAAATTATTCTTGTTGTCTTTCTTGATTATATCGACTTTAATTTTTTTAAAAAAAATTTACAAATAAAATAGCATTTATATATGTTATGATTCGAGGAGCAACCAAGGAATATGCGAAGAGTGGATCGAGGTACGAGTTTATGAGGAGCCATATGTTTAATCCGCGGGATACATTAACACCCAAATATTTTGAGATGAGAATACATTGGTGGTTTGTGGTATAGACGTCCATAAGGTGAAATGAAATGGTTGGATTTTGATGGCATCTGATTAAGTAGATAGATAGCCATTTGGATTGCGTCAACCAGAAAATAAGGGGAATCACAACATCATAAAGAAGTGTGCGAGCGGTTTCCAGGAGGTGGCAATGTTTACTCTTGGCGAGAAGTTCTGTTCAGGTGTATATGGGCATAAAATTTGGTGTATGATACCCTCGTGAGAAAAGAATACATGAAAGCTAGAGTTATTGTATTCACCTCCTCTTTTGGAGTGAAATATTTGAACATATTTTTGGAACTGTGTTTTAACCTTTTAGATGAATGTTATATATTTTTTGGGTATCTCACATTTGTGTCTAATAGTAAATAACCAAGAAAATTTAGAAAATTCATCGATGAACACAATATAGTAGAGATATCATTGATTAGATAAAATTGGAGAGGAACCCTATAAATCAGAGTGAATAATTTGAAAAGGTAACTACTAAAGCAAGGAAGCTTAAGGAAAAAGATATTTTGTGGATTTGTTACGATTGCAACTCTCACAATTCGATGACATGTTCGGAATTGCAAGTGCAGGACTAGCCTTAAAAATGCAACGAATGAATTTTGAATGGTCTTAGCCAATATGCTTGCGCCATAGAGATGAAGGTGGAGTAGATATGAATAGAGCTTTAGGAAGTGTTGTCGAACGACAGGTTGGAGCGAAGGTAAGAATTGGGTACAGTCCTCTCGAACTGTTGCCCTAAAGTATCACCTTTTTTGTTTGTCAATCAATGATATGGAAATTGGCAGAGTTAAATAGAATGGAGAGGCTATTATAGGTAATTAGTTTTTGAACATAGGAGATTGTGGGTTAGGAAGGTTGAATGCCAAATTTGAGAAAAAACAATCTTATGCTCAGGTGTCGGAACAAAGTCATTTCCATAGTGTTGGACTGGAACGGATTGCACATTTTCCATGAGGACTTGTTCACCTCTAGTGGTCGGAGTGGCAATTTGTAAGTGATTGATATCAGATGTGAGGTGAGTGGTATTGTCGGAATCAAGGATCAAAGGGATGAAGATGCTTGAAGGCTCGACTGGATGGTATGTAGTCTAAGTTCTGACGATGTCAACAAGTGGAAGCAGAGTGACCATTTTGATGGCATATTTGAGATGTAACCGAGAGATTAGATTGAGAGTATCCACCACTTATGCATTTGGTTGAGGTGTTATGTGCTCTTTCATGGCCATGGGAGTTACTTCCATGGCCACGAGTTGCTTGAAGATTTGTTGTGAGTGCTAGTTGTGGGTTGGGATTAGAATTGGTCTTGAAGGAATCATTAACTTGATTAATTTCTTTGCTGAATAATAATGAGCAAAAATCATAGAGATTTATGGTTGTGAGTGTGAATCACTTTTTTGAAGGATTGGTAAGCTGCATGCAAGCCATTAAGTGTATAAAGGTTGACATCTTCTTTGTCGAGTTGATCACCAGACACCGCTACATTGTCAACAATAGTATGTATCTTAGCATCGATAAATTTTGCATGGATATAGTATGAAGCTCATTCTTAAGCTGGATTAGACTTGACCTATTGGTGGGCTGCAGGAGCTTTGCAATTGTGCTCTGATCCACCCAAAAATAACCTTTTTTTTGTGTATATTTTATAAGCTTTTTATGTACATTTTTAACGATATTGCACTTTAAATGAATGTATTTTGCATATTTTTGGTTTCAGGTACATGGAATGGACATTTAGAGTAAATGAGGAAAAAATGAAGCAAAATTGAAGATATTTGTGTGGCGCTATAGCGCCACCCCCTGGCGCCCCCGCCCCCCCTAACCGCCAGGGGGGCGGGCTATTGGCGCGTTATATTGCCAGTAACTATTTTTCTAGAAGATACATCGAATTTGGCCGAATTTTGGAGGGGTGTTTGAAGTAACCCTTGGTTATTTTTTGTTTTCTATTTAATGAGAAGGATTTGGTCAAATTTAGAGACCTTTTAGAGCCTCAAAACTTCAATTGGGCGGCAATTGTACGTTAGGTTTTTCATATTTTATGTTCTAGTATAAGTGTGAGTGTGTTTTAGTATGAAGAAGTTTGGAGTTTGCTTAAAGGAAACTCCAGAAGTTTACTTGTACAGAAGACATAAGGTACTTTGTGTTTGTGTTTAAGTTTTAGCTGTAAGACTTGGATTTCAGTGTAAATGTTTTGTCTTTGTTTAATCTCCATGAATTCTGAGTAGTTCCCTTTCCTTTTTCTTGCATATGGGACTTAATCTTGTGGAATGAGAATGATTTAAAGATTTCTTTTTACTCTTAAAAATTATGATGGTATTTTCACTGAATCTTTATTTACTTTAATAACTGACCACTTGTGAGGTTAAAATTTGTTGAGAAACATAATGACCTAATAGGGCTATTATTTCAGTCAACAAGTGGATACAACTCTTCATTCTAGGTAGAGCCATTGCGATCACCTAAGAGGGACTGCAAATAAATAGGGAGATAAGTTTTGA
Source organism: Phalaenopsis equestris (assembly GCF_001263595.1). NCBI lineage: Eukaryota > Viridiplantae > Streptophyta > Magnoliopsida > Asparagales > Orchidaceae > Phalaenopsis > Phalaenopsis equestris. The sequence continues at coordinate 357,809 of NW_018164824.1, read as the reverse complement.
TGAGCGTAGAATTGGTTAGATCTAGACTGACAGACTAGATTCTTATCAATTTGGCTTAAGGTTTAGTAACCTGACGCTGAGATTTAACCATCGTGGTGGCATAGGCTAGGGGCATCTAGAGGTGAGAGGCTAGATAGCACTGATGTGGAATTAAGATATTAAGGAATCGATATTAAGTTAGTTAATGTTCTTTGCAAGCACCGAGATGAGCTAAAAAATAAGGTATGTTTCTATTTGTCATAATACCTCAACTTTGTCTTAAATCAATTTAATGCTACATAGATTAAATTTTTTTTGCAAGGAGAAATGTTTTCCATAGTATCCAAACTCGTTGTTATATTTTATTAAGCTGATACATTTAGTTGTTACTTTCTTTTTAGCTCTTTAGTAGTGATTTTAAGTGAGCATATCATTTTAAATCCATTGTCTTTTTGACTTGAAATTTAAATAGAATTTTTGTAGATGGTTTTAAGAGTTACCGTATTCTTCGTGAGATCGATACTGGGGTTTTTAAAGAAAATTATATATTACTTGAAACGATACGTATACTTGCGCAATACCCATAGTGCGAAAATTTATTATGAATCATTACATTTGTTCACATTAGCCACTATATATAATTTGAGAAATATTTTCTGGAAAAATTAATGAGATTAAAAATACAAATAATTGTGGGTTGGGTCATGCTCTAAACCTCTGCCATTGTGGGTAGATGCAGGACATAGAGAAGAACAACATAGAAGTTATTGGGTATAGAGCTGCCGTCAAATTTTGATCCACAAGGGTCCACATTGTGTACAGAGGATTGCGAATCAAGAAACCATGTTCAATACTATGAAATTTGTGTGGGCATTTGCTTCTACCATCCAAGTAACATAGGAAACCATTTGCTGGGATGATCCTAAGCACTTGAGCTCTGCACAATAGTTAGTTGTCGATGGCTAAGTTGGATATGAGTAACATTCTTGATATTGCTCATAATGAATTTGAGACTGGGAGGAATAGTGAACATCAGCATACTTTCGGTTGGGGAATTTACTAGAATGGTGCCTTGTATTTCTGGCATCTGTGATGCTTCCATGGAGAACTAGAGAGTTGATCTACAAAGGATCCTACATTTGATCAGCGACAAATACTAAGAGAGGATCAGTTGAGCCTTATTAGCTCTCTGCTCTGATATCATAAAGAACTAGCAGAAAAACAGAAAAGTATAAGAAGAGGAGTAATAGTTATCTCATCGAGGAGAATGCTCACAATTTTTTCATCAAGTCCTCACCTCAATTACATCCTCTATATATAACCTATAGAAATGTACTTGTAGAATATATGAAACCAGAAATGAGTTACAAATCTAAAAATAATAGTTTTTTTTAAATTTATTTAAATGAATTCAACCCACATAAATTTCATTGATGTTGTCATTTGAAGAAATATTTTCCTCTAATTAAAAAGTTTGGGGAATTAGTCAAAGGTGATGCATTGATAACTTCGCTTTGCTTAATCACTTCGGAGGTCCAAATGGCATTATAACTTCAAAATTTGATCTTTCTTCCAATAATCCATACGGGACAAGAAATACCGAATAAATTTGTGGTCATAAAAAAAATTAAAATTTCTAGCTAGTTTACAAACAAATATTTGTTTCAATACAGATTGCAACATTTGTCTGAATCAATTAATCTTCTTAATTAATCTTCTTAATCGGACGGGCCTCGAATCCTCCCTCCTTTCTCTTCTCAAGCGAGTAGGGCATGTGAGTTCCAAGGATCTTATCCCAAGTGATGAAGAATGGCTGAGAGAAGTTGTATTTGGTGCCATATAGCTGATGGTGGATGTCATGATACGCACTGTTGTTGTTGAAGAAAACATGCAACAGATTTCCCGGAAGCCACAGGCCGCAGTGGTCGTCAACAGTCTTGATGGTGGCGAAGGAGAAGAAGAAGATGGCGGTGCGAGGCGTCATCCCTGAAACGAGGAAGGAGAGGGCTCCTCCAATGGTGTCAAGGATGAGCCCTTCGAGGGGGTGATTGTAGAGAGCTCCAAAGGCGTAGGGGACGACGAGGGTGTGGTGCTTGGAGTGGATGTGTTTGTACAAGAACTTGTTGACGTGCATGAATCGGTGCATGAAGTATTGCCATGTGTCCATAACCACCATGGCCACGATGAACTGGAGGATGATCACCGGAATAGAAGGCTGAGGCAGTACAGCGCCGCTCTCACCGCTCACGACCTGCATCAATACATAGATCAAACAAAAGTTAGACAATAATTAAGTAGGTGTAGGGGTTAATTTGTACAAATTAATTGCTTAATCAAGAGTTAGAGGTGAAGATGATAGATACCGTGAAGAGGAGGAGGGAGACGGCGATTTGAAAAGCTTGCTGGACGAGGACTCCCTTCACAACGGTTGTCTTAGAAACAACGTTCTTCTTGTCTTCTTCAGCCTTGGTGTGAAGCCTGTACTGGTTCAAGTCACCGAGCATCACATAGATGCCAGAATATATCCAATAAACAGCAACGGGCACAAAGGTCCCGAGCAGCTCATCCGATATGGGAAAAGCCATGATTGGACTAAAAAGAATTGGCGATCGTTCGATCAAACTCAATGAATTCTGTAAAAAAGGCACCTTTTGTTTCCCCCTTTGCTTATTCTTCTTCTTCCTCTTCTTCTTCTTAAATTCTTATTCTGCTTAAACTAGTGTTGCAGAGAAGCTGTGGGTTGGGATGTGGGAGGTGGTTTTTCTTTCTTATATATGAGAAGAGTGAAAGAAATGGTAAACGTGAGAGGGCTTGGTGGTCCATAAAGTCAGGCGACGACTGTGGAGCTTCCAATCGTCTTAAGCACGAAGGAAAATGAGATAAATGAATTTAGCATTACCATCTATTGAAAACCATGGCGTGATTACGAAACGAAAGAACAATTCAAAGTCCCAACCAGGTTTATTTGACTCCCTCCCCTGTGGGACGACCTCTGAAGATGAAAAATAATTTTGAATTTAATATTTAATCATACCTGCCTTCCTTTTCATAATTTAACAATTTGTTATATTTTAAATTCCTTTTAACATAAATCTAATGTGCAATTGAAAAAACTCCTTAATTTGAAACAATATTGACGCAGAACGGACTTGATACAACAGGGCAGAGCGGGAGTTTGGACCTCCTGTATCACGTCCGTTATCTAGACGTAGCTCACATCCGAACTCCGGACACAATATTTTCTCTATTAATATGATGAAAAACAAAAAAAAAATGTCTCGCAAGTTAAGCTTATTATAAATCAATTGTTTTTATAATTGTAAAAAGCAGAAGAAAAAAAAAACCTCGAAGGAAAGAAGGTGAAAACAGAGGTTGCAGGTCGTACTTGGATACCCTTGACAAATTAAATACCGTTCAAAGCAAATCTATGACAATATAAATTTAATATATATATATA
>NW_018164824.1:322460-354359 GCF_001263595.1 Phalaenopsis equestris | reverse complement strand
ATATATATATATATATAGGGGGAGGTTCATTGTCTTTTCTTAAAGGAAGCCTGAGAGAATATTACTTTGTGAGATACTTTTAATATGTGTGCACATTCGAGCACTTCTTATATGATTTTACAATAGTGGACAACTTATTTATGATACTTTTGCTTTCATTTATATTAAAATAATATCTTTTTAAAAAAATTAAAAAATAAAAAACATCAGATAAAGTTTATTTCGATAGTTAATCGTCTATAACTCGTACTGATTAGATCTATTTTGACCAAATGCTTCGCCAAATGAGTAATAATCATGTTGCAATTTAGTATTGCATAAATACCCCCAACACGCCATCAAAAGACTTGTAATTTTGGAAGAATTTTATCTGGTTGTCTAATTCTTATCAATTCTCCATTGTATAAAATCTCCTTGATAAGCTAATTCTAATGATAGCAAATAAGAATGGAACCCTTCTCTTAAAGTTAAAATTACACCACTTGAAATACAGCAAAAATCAGTGGGAAAATCGACGGTTGATAGTGTATAGATAAATTTAGCTTTTATTTTGAGTCATTTTGATGGCATGCCGACAATTAGTATAACTAACAGTTTTCTTATAGATGTTGTTGTTGGTTTTTAGTGAAACATGTAACCACCGGTCTTGCATTAAAAACCGAAGGTGAAATGCATTGTGATTCCACGCTACCAATCAGCCATGCAAAGATATAGTACAAAATTTTGAAGCTTCACCTTTTGTTTTCCTATAGATGTGTCATGACTTACCATCAAAATCCCATGCATAGATTAAGAATAAATTATCAACAAATTCACCGAATCAAGTGCAAACTATGTGGCACAATGTGAATTAAAAACTTCTTGATTGAAGTTTAAATATATGAGCTCTGATTTATGTTTACTTATCGCCAAACTCGGATTCATCATAAGATAAACTCAACGACATTAAAAGTGAGCAACTTCCAGTCCCAATAAACTCAAATCAAGTGATTATAATATAGTTAAAAATTTTAGGATATGAACAAAATAGGTCATTAATTTACAAATCTTGCATACTTATAATCAAATCAAACTCTTGGTAACAAAAAATCTAATGACCAATTTGAGGTGATTACTCCAATGTATCAGTTAATCCCATTGTTCGAATTAATATAATATGATATTATATTATATTTGTTTTACTATGATTAGTAAAGTAAGAACATCACATAAGATCAATTAGAGCACATGACTTGCATGTTATATGTTGTAGTGACATGCATACTTATTTTTATGGTGATTTCCAGCCCCGGTATCAAGGCTTCTTGTGTGATCTCACTATTTATATGTGCTTATAACAAACCATACCAATAACATAAAATTCACCTTTAGGAGATACAAAAAATAAGACCAATGCTTGCTTTTAGTTATTTGATTGGATGATTTACCATTCAAATGGAGTTTTAGTCTGTAAAAGGCTTGAATTGGTTAAGTTGTATTGTTATTGCAGTTGAATGGATGATTTACCATTCAACTGCTTTTTCGTCTATTTTCTGACAGTTATTCCATTAATTATTGCTATAACCGATGTCATAAACCGTTAGTTATATTAGGATCGAGTTATTAACATATATTGAACGAATATTGCTTTGATAAAAATTGATAGCTAACTGACGGCCTTCTCGTCAGCTAGAATACCAACACACCCTCCACAACTAATTGAGGCATCCCCAACTTCATAAAAACGATGTCATAAACCGTCTGTTTTGGATCCAATCTAAAGCGATTATTTTTAAAATAATCAAAATAGAGTTTAATTCTTATTTTTCTATTATTAGAATTAGTTTATTAAGGAGATTTTGAATATCTGATAAGAATTTGGATAGAATATGAAATTCAATAAAAAATAACGAGTGATTTGATGGCTTGTTGTGGTATTTATGCAAAACTAAATTGTAATGTGATTATGACCCATTTGGCGAAGTCTAAATGGGTCTAGTCATTAAGAATTATAGAGGATTCACTACTTAATTAAAGCTTACTTGATGTTTATTAACTTAAAAAAAATATTATTTTAATATAATTGAAAAAATCTATCATAATTAAGTTGTCCATTATCATAAAACCATACAAAAAGTGCATATAAAAACTAAAATGTAATGATTTTCTAGTTAAAAACATTATCAAATGGCATTTACTGTTCTAGATTTCTTTAAGTAGATTAGTATAATAATATTATGTACCTGTCATAGAGGTGTCTATTTTGAACTGTATTAATTTGGAAAAAATATTACCTCAGGCAGTACTCCAATGAGGAGTTGCCACGTATGCAATGATCCCACCATAATACCACGTGACACCTCCTAATTGGAATACTGATGCATCAGTACTCCTGAGATAATATTTTTTCATTAATTTGACTGGGTAATTAGCAAAGCTATGCGAATACGACTTGAATGTTATTTTTTATCACAATTTTTCAGTCAAATTTATTTTTTCTTTTTGTTTTTACGAAATAAAAAAAATTGATCTAAATACACGTTAACTTACGTGGCATTTATTTATTTATTTATTTTTATCTATCAAATTTTATGGTAAATATAAAGAATAGTTAAATCATGACTTAGAAAATGCGTATGAAAAAATGAATTTCTCGGATCTTTCTCCGTGCTTTAGACGATTTGAAGTTCACAGTCGTCGCCTGACTTTGTGGACCACCAAGCCCTCTCACGTTTACCATTTCTTTCACCCTTCCCTTATATAAGCAAGAAAAACCACCTCCCTCATCCCAACCCACAGCTTCTCTGCAACACCAGTATAAGCAGAATAAGAATTTAATAAGAAGAGGAAGAAGAAGAAACAGGGGAAAAAGAAGAATAAGCAAAGGGGGAAAGAAAAGGTGCCATTTTTAAAGAATTCATTGAGTTTGATCAAACGATCGCCAATTCTGTTTAGTTCAATCATGAGTATTCCCATCTCGGATGAGCTGCTCGGGACCTTTGTGCCCGTTGCTGTTTATTGGATATATTCTGGCATCTATGTGATGCTCGGTGACTTGAACCAGTACAGGCTTCACACCAAGGCTGAAGAAGACAAGAAGAACGTTGTTTCTAAGACAACCGTTGTGAAGGGAGTCCTCGTCCAGCAAGCTTTTCAAATCGCCGTCTCCCTCCTCCTCTTCACGGTATCTATCATCTTCACTTCTAACTCTTGATTAAGCGATTAATTTGTTCAAATTAATGCCTACATCTCCTTAATCATTGTCTAATTTTAGTTTTATCTATGTATTGATGCAGGTCATGGGCGGCGAGAGCGGCGCTGTATCGCCTCAGCCTTCTATTCCGGTGATCATCCTCCAGTTCATCGTGGCCATGGTGGTTATGGACACATGGCAATACTTCATGCACCGATTCATGCACGTCAACAAGTTCTTGTACAAACACATCCACTCCAAGCACCACACCCTCGTCGTCCCCTACGCCTTTGGAGCTCTCTACAATCACCCCCTCGAAGGGCTCATCCTTGACACCATTGGAGGAGCCCTCTCCTTCCTCGTTTCAGGTATGAACCCTCGCACCGCCATCTTCTTCTTCTCCTTCGCCACCATCAAGACTGTTGACGACCACTGCGGCCTGTGGCTTCCCGGAAATCTGTTGCATGTTTTCTTCAACAACAACAGTGCGTATCATGACATCCACCATCAGCTCTATGGCACCAAATACAACTTCTCTCAGCCATTCTTCATCACTTGGGATAAGATCCTTGGAACTCACATGCCCTACTCGCTTGAGAAGAGGAAGGAGGGAGGATTCGAGGCCCGTCCCATTAAGAAGATTAATTGATTCTTTTGCAATTTACTGTTCCATACTTTACATGTCCGTTTGTTTGCTCAGACAAATGTTGAAACTTGTAAAGAAACAGATACTTGTTTGTAAACTAGCTAGAAATTTTAATTTTTTCATGCACACAAATTTATTCGGTATTTCTTGTCCCGCATGCGTTATTGGAAGAAAGATCAAATTTTGAAGTTATAATGCCATTTGGAGCTCCCAAGTGATTAAGCAGAGCAAAGTTATCAATGCATCACCTTGGACTAATTCCCCAAACTTTATAATTAGAGGAAAATATTTCTTCAAATGACAACATCAATGAAATATAAGTGGGTTGAATTCATTTTTACAATAAATTTATGCATCAAGCTATACAGACAGAAGGTTATGGTATCAGACTAGGGAAGTTTCAGGATTTCTGATGGCTAGTGTTGAATCCTGGAGGTCTCTAAATTCTTACTAAACCACTTAATATCATATAATACATAAAAAATTCTCCCCTCATAAGCGAAAATATTTCATAATAATTTAATATTAAGACATTTACAGAAATACCACACAACGGTTAATGTATTTGCATTTCTAACACCAAATATTTGATATGAACACTTATAAGTTATAACACGTTGGTGACATATTCATTTCAAGACTTTTTAAAAGGTATTGATCGCTTTAAATAAGAAAATTTAAGATAATTTTTAAAATTTGAGTAAAATCTTAAACGTAAATACTTGCCACTCTATAATTTTTTTTTAATTTTGCCACTCCTTTTCTTAAGCAATTAAGAAATCCTTAAAATTAAAAGTTAGATTTTCAAGTCTCTACTTTTAGAATTGGTTTGTGGTATGCTTTTTTTTCTTTTTTTTTAAAAAAAATTTTAGGATGGTTGTTTGTACGGAATTGTTGATATTTGGATATTGGCATGATGCATGTTTATTGTCATTTCCTAGATTATGCTCATGTAAGTCTATATGTTCACACCTAATAGTGGGGCTTTCATTTGAAATAAACTCCAGCAATTTTTTTTTTTTAGAATCAATCCATCTAGTCTTCAACTTCTTCTTTCTTAAATTCATGGGAAATTTATATATGTAGAAAAAATTCTTATGTATTTACATATTTCAGGCCTAAATTGGTTGCTTGGCCCGACCATCTGCTAAAGTTTCTGTTATACGCGTTATAGAGTCATCGACTCTATGTAAACCTTGTAGCATCTACTCGTGCAACCGGCGGATCTCCTCGTTCATTATAGCCACCTGTCTGGCAAGAGTCTCCTGGTATGGGTGTGAGGAGCACAGGGAACTAAGAACGGGACCACTGGAGAGCTCGGCCTCGAAGGTTGTGCTCTTCACTCCAAGGTCATAAACCCTCCCCTTCTTCCTCATGTCAGCTGGGTCCAAAGCACGTACTTCAAATGCGTGGTGGTAGACTGACTAACATTGTTACCGGCGTTAATTTGGGCCTAAGTGACCTAATTGACACTTCTAACTATAGAGTCAAAATAATCTTTTAATTTAGTGTTTTTAACTAATAGCAATTCGTCGAGAATGCTCTAAGGCCAACTGCACAGTCCCCAGGTGCCGATGAGTTTGGACCTGCTACTCTTCAAAGGAGGAAGCACGGCTCAACTCATTGGCGTATGTAGCATACAAAAAATGGTTAGAGCTAAAAAATTACTCCAAATTTTGAATTAATGTTTAGATATCTAAAAAAATCTTACCAATCTACTATAGTGCTCCGTATGGGGGACCGATCTGCCAACATGGAGTGCAGCCCCTCTACCCCCCCTCCATCACCTGGTTCGTCTGGCTCTTCCTCTCATAATCAGGAGAGGCTCAAGCTGCGGTCAACTGACCCCAGAGCCCCTCACCAATCCAGGCAGGCCGCTCGTGCCTCCGTCGGGCTGTCAAGAACATGTTGGCAAGTCGATGCTTGTCTCTAATATTAAAGATTCGACAGATTTGTTGGTGGTGCTCTGGGAGCCAGGTGAAGGACCTCTGCAGCGTCAAAAAATAATCTCTGTCTAAGTATAAAAAATTAAATCAGAAAGACATGCCTCTCGAAGGGATACCTCCATCTGACTGCACTAGACCCCCAAGTATAGCCTCGAAGCATAGACGTCTAGACAAATGCTCCATAGAGTCAACGAAACCATGAGGGTATATTTGCTGAAGCTTACATAATAATAGGGGAACATTCGCATTAAGATGTCTCAATAAATCAGATTTGATCTTTCAACCATGTTTTTGAAGAATGCATTTATGTTCCTTCTAAATGGGTGATCGCGGTTTAGAAATCTTCAGCAGCAGTCGAACCAACTGGTTTTTTTACAATGTTTTAGAGTAAATGCCTTCGACATATCCATGCGGTAATGACATGCCAAATTTTCGGCTGTGCTCCAACCAGCTAGCATCTCATAGGCCGGGAAATTACTAATTGTCTACATAAGAGCCGCTCTCAGTTGAAAATGTTGCTTCGTAGTGATGTCATAGGTAAGCACACCTGACTCCCATAACATTGAAGCTCTTCAATCACATGTTGTTAGTAGATGTTGATTTTCCCCTTCGACCTATGTGGACCTGGTATGATCAACACCAGAAATAAGAATGACACTATCATGCATATCAGGGGCAAATTGTATGACGTGATAATCACTGGACAACACATAACCAAGGTCTAACATTGCGTACTTCATGTGCAAAATCCTGAGTACGGGGTTGCAGCGTGACTATATGGGGTGAAGTCATTCACACATAAGCAAGGTCTAACATTGCGTACTTCATGTGCAAAATCCGGGTAAGTTGAAATATCTTCAGGCCTCACCATATGACAGATGACTTATCGAGTTAGCATCAACAGATCCAATACTGTGGCAATTCATGTGTGGGTTTGTACGCATGGAAGTGAACAATCTCTGGAGCCAGAGTATGAGCGAAAAATAAAAGAGACGTTTGTATAGAGTATTTTTTTATCATTTATTTCTCCCATTTTGATTGAATTTATCCACAACACAAAATCGGCAAGTCGTCTCAACTGCATCGGCTTAGTAATTGATCTTATGGCATTGTAACCCTAACTTTGAAACCAATTTCTTCATTTTGTACAGGCATCCAACACTAAATTCCCTACAAGGTTAATCTCTTTCAATAAAGTTGATACCTGATTGAATGCTTCTCTGCACATGTTAAAATCAGATTTGATGGTCAACAAATGATGTTAGACTGACCACATGGGAGGAGTTCTTTGATACGGTGGCTCAATGCATCTGTGATGTGGTTATGGCTCCCAGCCTTGTGCTTAAGCCCAAATTGGAATGATGCTAAGAATTCCACCCATGGTTATGGCTCCCAGCCTTGTGCTTAAGCCCATGTTGACCTCATTTTTGGTTGAGGTCTAGAAATGTGGTCAGCCGGCACTTCAGTTTGCTTTGACTATTGAGGAATTTCAAGGCTTCATGATTTGTAAATAGTGTTAACTCGCTCGTCAGAAGGTAATGGATCTAGTGCTTCAAAGATCTCACAATAAAATAAAACTCTTTGTCGTATGTTGAGTACTTCCTTTTAGAATCATTTAAGTTTTCACTGAAAAGGGTGATGGGGTGACTCCCTGGCTCAGCATTGCCCCTATATTTCCACACCTGATGTATCACACTCTACCTCGAATAACTAGTTGAAATCTGATAGTGCTAGAACTGACTCCTAAGCCACCTTCTCTTTCATGGCATTTAAGCTTGTCCAAGCAACAGGTGTTTAAGTGAACTCATTTCCTTTCAAGAGCTCTGTCAGAGAGGTGATGATAATGATGAAACTCCTGATGAATCGCCTGTAAAATGAATCTAGCCCCAAAAACTACCTTAACTCAGTGAACGCCCCTAGTGCGGTCCAACTTATCATGGTTTTGATCTTTGTAGGGTCCATCTGAATGCGTGCACTAGACACAATATAGCCCAAAACGCATACCTAGTTTGTCATGAAGTGCCACTTATTTGGATGGGCATATAATTTCTCTACTTGCAGTACCTCAAACACTTCCCTCAAGTGTTGTAAGTGATCCTCCTCAGATCAAATATATACCAGAATATCATCAAAGTAGACCACCACAAATTTCCCGTTGCAGGCCCGTAATACCTGGTTTTGAAAGCAGTCCTTAACTCGTCTCTTAGTTTCTCTGTATCTAGTGGTACCCACTACGTAAGTTGATCTAGGTAAATATGGCGGCTTCGTGTAACTAATCCAAGAGATCGTCCAAGCAAGGTATGTGAAACCGGTACTTGATGGTGATTTTGTTGATGGTTCTACTGTCGATGTGCCTCTGTCATGAACCATCCTTCTTTGGCACCATAAGGAGGCAACAACACAAACTAGTACTCTCTTTGACTAGCTCCCTTGCGATGAGGACATGTACTTATCATTGTAACTCCCCGTACTCCGCGGATCTTAATATGTAAGCGGGATACGGAAGGTTGTCAGTCATCATATCCTAGAAGTCTTATAGTAGTGGTTGTAGTAGTACCAGTATCTCACTCTCTTTCTCAGCTCCCTCTAGGAGGAAAAATGTCAATGCCACTGGAGCATCCCGAACTGACGGCAGAATTGTGGTCTGGAACTAATGCTTCCTTTGTATCATCTCCACCTCTAAACAATACGATGTGTTTCTAATCCTTCTTAAAGGAGTAAATATTCTTGAAGTCATCGTACTGAATCTTGCAGCCAAATTGCCAAGGCCTCCCTAAGAGAATGTGGCATGTGTCCATCGGAACCACATCACACCATATTTGCTCTTGTAATTGATCCTCAATCGAGAATTCAACCAAACACTGCTAATCTACACGTATATTATTTCCTTTCTATAACCAAGTAAGAGAATATGACTGAGGATTTTTCTGCATGGACAATCCTAATTTTTTTACCATCAATGTGGACACAACATTTTTAGAACTCCCACTTTCGATGATTAAGTTGCAACCTTGCCCTTTATCATGAACTTGGTGTGGAAGATGTTATATCTCGACCGGGATTGATCCCAGTCCAGCTCAATCTGTAAAACTCTATGTATGACTAGCAACTATCCCTTGTCCCCTTAAAGATAAAGCTCCTTCTCGGAGCTATCCTCTGCCACCTCATCTACCTCTTCGACAACACTTGATTTGTGAATGTGACCACTCAACTTATGAGACAACTGGAGGCTATGTGCGCGTAGTCGTGACATCTGAAACACTTCATGACTTGGACTATATTGGAAGGGTTGTCTTTCTCATGTTTCTTCCCATGTTAATTTCGTTTTTCATCATGATGTCCTGTCTTGCTAGCTCCTCCCGAGGTGCCTTTATCGAGCATGGTAGTTGAAGGTAATTGCCTCACTAAAGGTTGCTACCTGAAAGACGCCTACTGTAAACTTTGTTTTTGTTATCTTTCCACCTTTAAGGTTAGAGTTTGAACATCCCCCGGCGTCCAATATGGCTGTAGTTCCACTACATGGTTAATAGCCGACTTCGGGCCCAAAAAGTATCGGGCAATAGTGTGCTCCTCTAGCTCGATAAACTTGCATTTCATCTGTAATTGGTCAAACAGAGCTGTGAATTCCTCCACTAAAAGGTCTCTATTGTAAGAGGTGGAGCCTTAGAAACATGTCATGGCGATAGTGAGATGGAAGATATTTCTTCTGCATTGCTTTATTCATCTTTTCTCACTTGGTAACCTTATCACCGCATTCTTTTTTTTTCTCTATAAATTCCCCCATCACAAAAAGTCACTCTTTTTCAACTTGATAGCTGCTAATTTTACCTGCTTATTCTTTGGAACATATTTATATTCAAAGATTCATTCAACATATTGCAGTCAATCAATAAACTCCTTTGTATCCATACATCCATCAAACTTTGGTAGATCCTTTTTGATGCTAGTCTTTGTGGCCTCCATAAGTGGGCTCCTCTCTCGGCCTCCTTTGACATTGAATTTGAAGCGGCGTGGTCGTTATTTCTAGTCGCTTATATCTTCTCTTTGGAACGAATTCATATCCTCGTTCCTGTCTTCCCTTCACTCTCCAGATCGCAATCGAGAGGGTAATCTCCCCATGGGTCTTGTCATTCATCTATGCTAATCTCTGTTGCAGACGACGAATCTTTTTTTGTATCTCATTCTGAGTAGGGTCTAGCACTTATCTTTATGTTGGCATAATTAGGGTTTGGGTTTGGAAGGGGTGGTTTTTGATAGGAAAGAACAATTTATGGTGGGAGAAATGACGGAAGCTAGAAACCCTATAATAAAACTAGCATAAGGCTAGCCCTGATACCAAATGATATAAAAAATAATCAAACCCACGATAATGTAAGCAAAGTTTATTAAGCAAATGACTTGGGTTTCAATCACAACTCAAAATAGAAATGAGAACACAACAAAAACCAATATTCGTCCAAGATGGGTAAGAAGATTCGGGGACAGCAGTGTTGTCAGCAAAGTGGTAGCGGATAGAAGTGGGAGAGTAAAGTAGTTGGTTGGAATTATGGGGTGTATGATGGTCGATGACTAGGAACATAGAGAAAGGGGAAAGGATGACAGGCAGCTAAAATTTGGAGGAAATGGAATGGGTGCAAGCCGGCGGTAAGAACAGGGAAGGAGGAAGAGATGGCCGGCGGCCGGATCTGGAGGGTTGGAAAGGAGTGCAAGTCGATGGTGAAGATAGAGAAGTAAGAAGGGATGGTCGGTGCGGCATCTAGAAGACTGAAAAGGATTGCAGGTCAGCGATGAGGATAGAGAAGGAAGAAGGGATGTCAGACACAACATCTGGAGGACTGGAAAGGATTGCAGGCCGACGGTGAGAACAGGGAAGTAGGAGAGGGGGAAAGGAATTGGAGAGAATAAACACCACCTTAGAGCAGGATACAACCGGACCACCACCTGTCCTTGGATACAACCCTAACAAGGGAAGAAGACTCCAAGCAGAAATCTGAAATAAAACATACAATAAACCTAACCCTAACTAAGCAAACACACATATAAGTAGAGGAGGACTAAGTGGGAAACAAAAAAGAAAAAGGGAGGTTAAATTGGGTGGCAAGTTTTACCCTTATGAAGGTCGGTCAGTCCAGCAAGGAACTAGATCGGGACCTATCTTGGATGGTTCAACCGATCATCCAATAAGCCGGTTCAATCGGCCTCCAAAGCCCGTGTCATAGTGATAATAATTCATATTAATAAAATATAATTTGACATGATTGTAGAAGAAATAGTCCATAACCCTTAAAAAATGTAGCTACTAATCACAAAGACTACTCAACTAGAGCTTTTACTTTGCCTGAAATCAGAATGCATATAAATGCAACATGAGGAGCAATAAGCCCAGTGAACCAAAAAGCTTATAACTGAATTGAATGCATGAAAGCTAAAAAAACAATATATATTTTTGAAGTATCATAACTAAATCATGCAAGATGACATAACATTAAAAATAAAATTTTGGTGCAGATCACATGAAATGCAATGTGTCGGTGAATAGTTTACATGTTATGTCAAAATAATAAAATTTATATTCAATCATTAATAACTTGTGCAATTCTCAAATAATATAGATGATTTTATAAATATCATTCCCAGTCAAGCATCCTATAATAATCACGTGCATATGATACTTTTTTTTTCAAACGCTACAATAATATTCAAATTGCATAATATCAAGGTCGTCTTCTTGAGCCTGTCAACAAATGTCAATATAAATCCAACATTGTGCCTTCCTTCAATCATTGGGTTAACATCAAATTCCATTTTTTTAAGAAAAGTCCATTTGCCTCAAATTCAAGTATGGGAAAGTGCCATTTTCACCTATCTAAAGCCAGACATGATCCTTTGTGTAAACTTTATTCCACAATACATGCAATTTACCAATATTTTCACAACTCATACAAATCATATGGCACATTTTTACAAGGCAAACCATATATATTAATATGTTGAAAAAAATGCAAAATATGATAAGTAGTTATTAAACTTAATCCAACATATATGAGTCGCATCAATATTAAATTAAATCATTTTAAAAAAGCTCAGGAATACCGTTGCATTGATACTCAATACTTAGAAACATGTATAAAATAAAAGTCCCTTAAATATCATGACATAAAACACTTGACATTTTATAGATTGAATGCAACATATTCAACATTAAATGATAAGATAACATAATATAGTGACATCGTTAACATTTCTCACTAATTAAATATACCTTCACATAGAGCACGAATTTATGGAATTCAATAGCTGTGTGACAACGGTTTATAAAACAAAATAGTGAGAAAGCTGCCCCCAAATAGTCCCTTATTCAAAATGCCCAAAATGTAAATAGAATTCCCAGGCTGTGGCATGCAATGGAACATTTCCATCAATTTTCATTCATGAAAGCTACGCTACCATTTTACAAAAACAACCTTGCATTACAAATGTTTGATAACAAAAAAAAAGAAAAAAATTGTCCAATATAGGAACTTCTGGCTCAGAGAGCAGTCTCCATAAAAACTGAATCAAATAAATCTTCATTATCATTTACTTCAATTAAACACCTGATTGTCCAACAATCCGTTATCAGAAAATAGGCAAAAACAATGTTAATTGCTACCATAAAAAGGCTAAATAAGCCCAATGAACAACATAAGCAGGAAACCACATAGAAAAGCAATGCTAGCCAAAGCAGAACATAAGGACAGGAAAAGGAAAATAAAGATAAAAAATAAAGATTGCAGAATCATACTGTAGGGGCTGAATGTTCGTGTGGTTCGGCCAAGTCATCCCCACCTCAAAATTGCAGAGCCCCATGTCAATCCAGCTCCAAAACCTGAAGCAGCAATCATGTCCCCTGCCTTCACTTTGCCTGCTCGCACGGCCTCATCTAAAGCAAGAGGAATAGAGGCAGCACTTGTATTGCCATAGTTGGCTAGATTTGATATGATTTTCTCAGGGGGGATCTGTAACCGTGTAGCCACGGCATCTATGATCCGCTGGTTAGCCTGAAGGAGAAAAAATATTATGGTTAACACATTACGTTGCTTTGGATAATTATTTTGAGATGAATGTTGAAATAAATGGAGTACAAAATCTTATCCGACTTTTGCTCTCATTACAACATTGAGACTTTTTTTCGGATGATTTACATGCAACCATTCAATTCCTTTGCATTCACATATTTAATACCTAAACTCCGATTTTTACATTTACTGTTAAATAGTCCAATCTATTTGGCACTCACAATAACTCCAAAGTTGGTAACATGTGAACATGCATGTGAAGCCACCGCACAATCATAGAATGATCAATTGGAACAAATGCTAGCATTTGAGCCGGAATTATATAGTTTAGTAACCTTACCACAACTATTTGTGGTCCAATATATGAATTCTCCTCATTTATTCAGGAAGAGTGACAACTAAGGTGTTCGAAATAGTTTGTCAAATCTAAGAGCACTCAATCAAGCAATGTTATTACCCATCATCCTAACCTTACAATTATTACATGCGGTCTTACTACTACGTCTTCTACTCCATCATAACAAGATTTAGAATTGCACAAATAGGATCTGAGGTAGCTTTTTTATTATGTTACATAGAGCCTAAGCCTTGAACTTAATCCATTAAATGAATTAAAAATATTAGAAAAACATTTTAGAGTAATCCTCCTCAGGACACAATAATAAATTATATCACAAACTTTTGAGCCCAATTTTCTTCCAGCAAAGCATTTGAAAGTAATTTAACTGTCAAATTAATGTCAAAACAATTTATAAATACTAAGCACTAATCAAGATGTCTAAAATAAACAAACAAACAAAAATAAAAAGTCTAAAAAAAACAACTAAAATGTATTATAACATAAACCAACAATGACTTGAGACTAAAATTGTAAAGCCATTTCCTCTACCATAACTTGGAGGATGTTCATTAAAATTATTATTACAATTGATAGCTCTCTCGCCTCCAACGCCCTTACTTGTTCTCCAAACCTTCTTCTCTATCTTCAATCTTAATAATCTTCCTCTTCAGTAATCAATAAAATTCAACTACAATATTATTTAAAATATTGACTATATTGATCTTTTATTATTTCGATTATATAAAATTTTATGATAAAATTTTGATTACTTTCATGTCTTCTATTATTTTTATTCCTTCAACAAAATTTAAAAGTGAGATATTCCTCGTAAAACTTTGATGATGAAACTCCATTTTATCCTCCATAAACTATTTATCTAATGGAACATCATTAATACCCAAGGGATCATTATAAGGCTTAAGCCTGAGGCATTTTTTGTGTGCCTCAATTTGAGGTGTGCCTTAAGGTATGCTCTTCGAATGATTCTTACATAAGGGATGTAAGTACTCTAATTTTGCTTACAATTAGATGATGAACATATAGTACTCAATGCTTTGATTATAATTTTTTTTTAAATTCAAGAGTGACATCTTCAAATTAAATCCGACACTAAATAAACTAAAAGCATGATGATCATAACATACAAGTTTAAAAAACTTAGACCAATAAAGATCCAAAAGCTAGTGCTTATAGAAACTAGGATTATATTTATACTTAACTAAGTAATTTTTTTACTATTATACCATTAGCTTGTTTTTATCCCAAGAATACTTATTTTTGAAAGCTAGAAATTGGAGCTAATCTTTCCCTCTCTTTGCTGAATCAACAATCATTTTATTCATAAAATGGTACGTACATAATTTAAACAGTGGACTAGAAGACTTGCTCTTATATTTTTGCTTTAGTTATGGATGCTCTTACTGGACATTTACAGGAGGATGAACCTTGGTGTATGTTTTTCGTCGAGAAAGGGTTCAGAAAAAACTTGAATTATGAAGGTCTTCATTGGAGTCTAAAAGCCTTCATTTGAGTAGATCTAAAACCGAATACATGGATTGTAATTTTAATAATAGTAGCTCTAGTGGCAGAGTTGTAACTATGAGTGATGCAATGTTGTAACTATGGGTGATCAAATCATTAAAAGGTGTGAACGCTTCAGATATATTGGGTCTATTGTTTAAAGTGAAAGTGATATAGATGGGGATGTTATTAGTAGAATTCAAGTTGGTTGGTTGAAGTGGAGGAATATTTCAGGGCTCGCTTAGACTAAAAGGAAATTTTTTTATAAAGATGGTGGTGAAACCTACAATGATTTATAGTGAAAAATGTTGGTCTTTAAAAGAGAAGCATAAAACAAAGTTAAGTGTTGTTGAAATGAGAGTGTTTAGGTGGATGAGCGGCAAGACACTCAGAGACAAAATGCGAAATAAATATATTTGTGATGCGGTTGGTGTAGTTCCAGTGACAGACAAAATTAGAGAGAGTCGTCATAGATGATTTGGTCACATTAAATGTCGACCATCTAATGATCCGGTTATGAGATAAGTTTTAGATTTGACTTATGTTAAAAAAAGTACAGGTACATCTAGAAATACTTGAGTATATTATATAAAAAATGATCTGAATTTATTAGTATTAAATGAAAATATGACTCTCAATAGGAAGCAATGAAGAAAGAGGATTCATGCAGCCGACCCCACTTAGTGTGATAAAGGCTTGTTTTTGTTTTTGTTGTTGTTGTTGTGAGATGAAATTATACGGTAGATGAGTGGCTTGAGTCTTAGAGATAAAATGTGAAATGAATATATCTGTGCCTATACGGTAGATGAGTGGCTTGACTCTTAGAGATAAAATGTGAAATGAATATATCTGTGCAAGAGTTGAAGCAGCTCTGGTGGCAAACAAGATTAGAAAGAATCACTCTAGATGGTTTGATCACATTAAACGTCAGCCATTTGATGACCCAATTAGGAGCATAGATGTTTTTTATTTGACTATGTTAGGAAAGGTAGGGGTAGACCTAAAAAGACTTGGGCAGGTTGTATAAAAATGATATTAATTTATTAAAACTAAATAGAATTACTCAATAGGATACAATAGAGAAAAAGGATTCATGCAGCCGACCCCACTCAGTGGGATAAAAGTTTGTTCTTGTTGTTGTTGTAGTAGAAGGAATTAGATAATATTCAATTATATGCAAATGACCATGTAATTGAAGCTCTAATTCTTTATCTACAATTTGATAGCCACAAATTTAGCTGCATTCAGAAATGACCACAATACTTTCGATGTTTTTTTGTTTCGAGTTTAAATAAATTTAAATATAAAGTTAATTAACATATTATGCTAATGATATATCTATTAAAATATATTTTCAAATAATTTTAAGCTTTGGATAATTTTATAAACCTTTTACCAATAGCCAAGGATATAATCTATTGAAATTATAAAGAAATGTATTTTTTACACGTTCAAATGATTTGTTTTAAATTTAATTACAAATCCAATTTATAGATTGTCTTCACCATTTTATAATGCATTGCAAACTATATTATATTTTTTTTTCTTCTTTTCAAGGGTTATTCAATTGAAAGTCTTTGCAATTCTCTACAAATAGATCTTAGGAATATTTATGGTTATGTACTCAACTTGATATCACTTGTTATAATATATGGATTTTTTGGGTTGAATTGTGACAATTAGTGATATCAAAGCAATGATTTTAGAGGAATTGATTAACATAGAAAGTATTAGGACTTATTAAAAAATGGATAGCAAAAACAAGGTAGCATTAAGGTTGATCATTTTTATTTATATATGCATGTGCATCATTTTGAGTTTTGGTCATTTTAAAAACTAAAAAGATAAGGAGCAGAGGAAGAGTATTTTGGTCCCCATTTTCAAGAATAAAGGGGATGCATAAGAGTGTGCAAATTATCGAGGAATTAAACTTATGTGTCACACCTTAAAATTATAGGAGATGGTAACTACATATTGGTTAAAATGTGATACAAAAATTTCTCATAATCAGTTTGGATTTATGTCAGGCAAGTCAACTATGGAAGCTATACATTTATTGAGAGGTTTGATGGAGATATACAAAGAGAGTAAAAAGGATTTACATATGATTTTTATTGATTTAGCAAAATCTTACGATAAGGTTCCAAGAGAAGTTCTTTGGAGAGTTCTAGAAAGAAAGGTGTTCATATGACTTATATTCAAATCATTAAAGATATATATCTAGAGCTGTTATTTGTGTTCAAACAAAAGGGGGATTGACCAAGTATTTTCCTATTTCAATTAGATTACATCAAGGTTCGGCTTTAAGCCCGTATCTTTTTGTTTAGTTATGGATACTTTACTGGACATTTAAAGGAGGATGTACCTTAGTGTCTGTTTTTCGCTGATGATAACCTTCTCATAGATAAAAATGGAGAAAGAGTATAAAAAACTTGAATTATGAACATCTACATTGAAGTCTAAAGGCCTTTGTTTGAGGAGATCTACAACATAATGCAAGGAATGCAATTTTAATAGTAGTAGCTCTAATGACAGAGTTGTAACTATGGGTGATCAAATCCTTAAAAGATACAGACATTTTAGAAATCTTAGGTCTACTGTTCAAAGTGTTGGTAATATAGATGGGGATGTAATTAGTAGAATTCAAGTTGGTTGGTTGAAGTGGTTGAATGCATCGTGTCTATTGTGTGATAGAAAAATACCGCTTAGACTTAAAAGAGAAGAATAAATCAAAGTTAAGTGTTGCTGAGATGAGAATGCCTAGGTGGATGAGTGGCTTGACACCAAAATGTGAAACGAATCTATCCATGAAATAATCGGTGTAGCTCCAGTGGCTGATAACATAAGAAAGAGTCATCTTAGATGGTTTAGTCACATTAAACGTCGACCATATGATGATCCCGTTATGAGAGTAGATGTTTTAGATTCGACTTTATGTTTAGAAAGGTAGAGGTAGACCTAAAAAGACTTGGGTTAATTGCATAAAAAATTGATCTTAACCTATTAAAATTAAATGTAAATATGACACTCAATAGGACACAGTAGAGGAAAAGATTCTTGTAATCGACCCCACTTAGGGGGATAAAGGCTTCTTGTTGTCATTGTACATACTATTATTTATATATGATAGAGTTGTGATCGTGAAATATGGATTCTCAAGCATTAAAAAAACTCATAACACAAGCCTTTATCCTACTAAGGGTGTCTCCTTTGTGATTCGGCGATCTAAGAGCCCAAGGATAGGATCACGACTCTTCTGCTGGGAAGCAAAAAATCACGGTGTGCCCCGATATAGTCACGGTAAGAGCTAGTTGCACAACATTTTGTGATCACGACATACCAACATTTTGTGATCACGGCATACCAAAGAAAGCAACGACGGGATCGCAGCCACGATAGTTTTGAGTTAAGCTCATTGGCGACGAAGGATCACGGCTTAACAGAACCCAAAACTCCGTCTTTTGCCTCGTCCCGCACTGTCTTCGCATACAATCGCGATCAGAGCTAGTTGGAAAAGCTCCGACGTGAAGGATCGCAGCTTACTTAGATCCGAAACTCCATCTTTAGCCTCCTCCCACGCTATCTTCGTGTACAGCCGCGATCAGAGCTAGTTGGGAAGGCACTGATGGGATCACAACCCACAAAGGCTCTGTAACTCCCATCCTGCTCTTGTTTCCACACTGTCCTTGCGGCTGTGCGATTAGAGTTAGCAAAGAGATGCCACGAAGAGTACAGGCATCAAGAAAGTCGAAGGATTGAGAATGTACAAGAGTTTCGCATCTCTCTTGATCAAAATTGGCAATCGGGACTACGACGTAAAGGAGTTCTATATCACTTATGATGGAAACACGTGATCGAGATCAATGACGTACAGGAATTCGGATTGCTTTCCGCGTACGCCAAACATGAGTTCAAAAATTTCGAGCCTCGTGATTTCAGAGTATGGGCGTTCTAAAATCGGCATGGACTAATGGCAGCCAAAAAGGTGGATGTGTTGGAGGAATAACTTATGGAAGAGGTCATTCAAATCAGATCGAGAATAAAGGAGTGTTTCTCAGCCATGAAGGGGAGATTGGAGGAAATTTTCACAACTATAAAAGAAATGATAAAGAAAATTGCAAAATCTCATACAAACCCACCACTGCATGCAACGGGACCGAGCGATGGCGTCTGGAATAGAGAAGAGCAGCAGCAATCAGAATAATTCGTGCGACATCAAGGCAACGTCGCTGCCTCAGGTGGCGGAGCTACGAAATTGGGTGAAGAAATGAAAAATGGACTCGACTGTCAACAATTGGAAGGAGAGACGACAACCAGAAGACTAGAAAGAGAGACAACGGGCATAATGAAATGGTGGGCGATTCGAGGCGGTAGATGATCAATTTGAAGGATTTCAACCCATAATAGGAAACCATGATAGATGGGACCTTGGCTTCGGGCTACATCTAACAACACCAGTGTCTTTTATTATAGCGGGCATAATGAAATGGTGGGCGATAATCAATTTGAAGCGATTTGAACCCATAATAGAAAACCATGATAGATGGGACCTTGGCTTAGGGCTACATCTAACAACACCAGTGTCTTTTATTATAGCAACGTTCCAGACAAAAGGCGAGTATGGAACTTATGGGGATGACCAAGCTTATTATAGGGCGTGCTAGACTTATGAAAGAAGGGAAATAAATCAATATAGGTCGAGAAAGGGAAACCACCCCCACGTCATGGGGAAAATGAACTTCAAGCAAGAGAATTAGGGAAGAGACTCACGCATAAGGAAACGGCAAAAAAACGATCTTTGAAGGAGATGATCTCGGCGGCTGGGTCTATCATGTGGAGAGGTACTTTGTTGCTAATGGGTTGGCAGAGAAAGAGAAATTGATGGTGGCCACCTTATGTTTGGAAGGGAATGCTAGAGCTCTGTATCATTAGAGTGAACAACATTAGCCAACTAGAGCCTAGGAAGAGTTCAAGGATCGATTGTTGGAGCATTTCAAACCCACTCGAGACGGGGAATTATACAAGCAGTTTTTTTCCATTGGTTCAGAAAGAGCGTCATGGAGTTTAGGGAGAAATTTGAAATGCTATTTAGTCGTTTGAGATAGATGTCAGATGAATTGTTAAAAGGCAACTTCATGAAAGGGTTAAAGCCAGAAATTTGAGCATCAATTCGTCTGTTCAGACAGCGATGATTGAGGAAAACTATGGAGTTAACACAACAGGTAGAAGATAAAAAAAGCAATGGAATGAGCTAATAAGAGCAGCACAAGTGAAGCGTCACACCGCAATGTTACAACTAAGACAATACCAAAAGCTCAAATAGTTGAAGTTCAAAGTGAGGCTTCACAGGACAAGAATCACGAATCACGATCGGGAGTGACACTCAAGCGTTTTATATAGACAGAGATTCGGGAGAAGCAAGCTAAGGGTTATATTTTTAGTGTGATGAGTAGATTACCCCAGGACATCGTTGCAAGGATCGAACATTAAAGGTTCTCACGATGAGGAGGCAGAGGATGAAGAAACAGAGATGATAGTGGTGGAGGAACACCCTCACCTTTTCCCTCCTTGAGGACAAGATGTTTTTTTTTTTTTTTTTTTTTGGGGGGGGGGGGGGGGGGGTTTTTTTACACGAGGGCGCCCCCAAAATTTACTCATTTGTCATTTATTATTGTTTAGTATAAATATGGCTGATATATTTAGGACTAGGGTTATGCATGGGATTGAGTCTTGTATTTTAGATTTCAGGTTTGGAAGAGATTTTCTACCTCTCGAATTATAGAAATCGGGAGAGAGCCTAACTCTCGAATTGTAGGAGTTGATCTTTGTATTCTTACTGAATTGCTTGGACTATAGAAGAAAATATTTATTTTTCCCTAATTTATGGTTTGAAATTGGTGGACTTCCCTATAACATGCAATACTATTTCTATCAATAAGACACTCTTTGAGGATTTGAATAAGAAATTTTGAAGTAACGTTATAAAGGAATGAAAGTACTTTAAAATAAATAAAATATGAAAATTTGATAAAATTAGTGATGAAAATATGTTTGTATGGCAATAATATAATGATTCACTAGAAATGTATAAATCTAAACTAGTAACCAAACGTGCACTCAAATATATAGAATTAATTATCTTGAAATATTTGCTCCAATTACTAAAATGAATAATATTTAACTTATTAAATCATTGCAGTGACAACGACTAGGAAATACAACAATTCAATGCAAAGAACACATTAACATGGTGATCTGGAGGACAAATTGCATCTAGAGGCATTCCTAAGGTTTGAGTCAAATGCAGAAGAAAAATATGTAAGCTAAAAAAGGCAATCTATGAGAAGCGCATCACACATGATGTTTTTGAAAGGTTTGCAAAAATAATGCTCAACATGAGATACAAGCAAAGTCAAAAAGGGGTGGGTTGTCCTATTATGGTTACTACTAGCTCCACCTTTAACTGTCTCTTCCTTATTCCCTACATTACCACCTTATTGATCCATAATATCATTATTGTCAGCTCACCAATCCATGGGTGGGTTGTCCTATTATAAGTAATTTTTAGCTGACTATTAATCTCTAATTTCATAAATTTCCTATTAAAGGTTCCCTAGGATATCATAAATTCGACCAAAATGATGAAGTGGAATACTAAACCAGTTTTCTTCAATTCATGTTAGGCTCAATAATTAATAAGTCAAACACAAACAAAAAATTTATATTTATTATCAAACCTGGCTCATTGATTTGCTTCATTTTACACTCTTATTTTTAACTTATACCTAAATAGCATTAAATTGCTAAGTTTCAAAGAGTCGATGGCATAGAGTTTATTTGATTGTAAAAGATTGTGAGCTAAATCTGTCAGATCACTTTAGATTGTCCCTCATTTAGTTGGATAAAGGCTTGTTGTTGGTGTTGCTGTTGACTTTAGAGTGTGCCTCAGTGAAAAAAGTTGAACACAAGCTCATGCAATGTATGCTTGCCTCTAATTGTTCAATAGATGAATCCAATGTGTAAGAATAAAGCAAAAGCAGACATTGAGTTAATCGAGGGTAGAGAGGTTTCTTAGAATGATGATTAATAATAAGATGTGACACTATTGGAGTCTGCCAGCAGTGAATTGTGAATCATCTACTCCTGGTTAGCTTCCACATCGATAAAGAGCCTACCAGAAGTTTACTCAAAATTATCTCAGCAAAAAGATACAAATGATCAGGATGAAAGCAAACCTGATGAAGTAGAAGCCAATCAATACTAGAAAATGTGAAACCAGCTTCCTCAAGCGCAGTCTCAATGGACTGAGGCACACAACGAACAGCAAAGCGGAAAACCTCCTTGCCATTCATTTGTATGCATGAATACGTTGCTTTCCTTGGGGGAAATATTGCTGCACCATTTGTGCTTAAGTTGTTCTCTGTTTCACTGTCCTTAGTTGTAGCATTTAAATATCTGAAAATCGAAGTTATACAGGGCATCAGGTGAGAAGTCTGTAACTGTATTCAGGAAGCTTGGAAAAAGAAAATAATTGCCTTTGTCCATGGCCATCACTATGCAAGTCAAACCCAAGTATTCCATCTTCATCAGCGCTGCAGGCCTGCAAAGATGAGTGTAAGGAAGCAGAAGCAATCTACGTATTAGGAGATATGAAGCTCCATTTGGATACAAGCATGAACTACTCGTCAAGAAGGCTTCATTATTTTAATAATTGCTGAGAGTTTTAATAAAAATAATAATGATCAGACAGCGTTGCAAGAAAAATATATTTATCAACATCATGATAGGAAAAGGGCATTTATTTCTACTCAGGTTATTTCCAAGCATCCACTAAATCAGCTTGGATCATCACCATTATCAGTATAATTCAATAACCGAGAATAGGATTGTGAGTAAGTCATAACAGAGGGAAAAGAAACAGCTTATTATGAAGGTTTATTCTAAAAGGTTTTATATGATTTATGCTGATAGGAGATTCCAACTATAGGTGACTCCAACTAGTGAATTATATTAAAACATCATAGAAGCACTCCATGTTTAATTTCAATAGCAAACTCGATTAATTGTACTTTTGTTCATTCATCGTTGGCTAATTGATGGGGATGATATGGAAGCAGGTGAGCAGTAAGAATGTTCCGCAATAATATATATATATATATATATATATAAGGAATGGCCAAAGGCTATTATACAAGTCTCCAACCACCCTTAATGTGCCTAACAATTCGAGTGCCACCTCCTTAAGGGCAAAAGTGTCAGAAGGGATTCGAACCCCCGATCTGAGGGGTCTTATAACGTGGATGTCAACCAACAGGCTGGGGTACGACCTCTCTAAGGGCAACTGTGCAAGAAGGGATTCAAACCCCCGATTTGAGGGGTTTTATACCGTGGATGCCAACCAACAGGTTGGGGTACGCGACATGCGTGCACACACCCATGCACGCACGCACACACAGATATATATATATATGTATGTATATACATATATATGTATGTATATACATATATATATGTATGTATGTATAGATATATATATGTATGTATGTATGTATGTATGTATATATATATGTATGTATGTATGTATATATGTATGTATGTATGTATGTATGTATATTAGCTGTAAAAAATATTTATAGTCAGAAGATACTTGCCAGATAAAGTTGAGTGGTCAACTCTGAAAGTTAACATGAAAACGCTCCAACTTCACCAATACAAATATAAAAGTGGAACTAAACATCATTGGCCTTCTCCAAGATATTATCTTGGGGTAGATATTATAAATACTCATTTTCTATTTATTCCTTTGGAGTGTTGCAATCGATGTCAAAACTATTTTACACAAATATTTTTGAACTTCTTTTGCCCATACAATTCATATCTATTATTTTTTCTTCCCAATCTTTTGTCTAAAATTTAATTTACCTCTCTAATATGAGCATTTCCTAGCTCTTATTGTGCTAGACCAAACCGATCAAATATGTTTTTCACTATGTTATCTTCAATTCATATGATTACTACTCCGACCAATTCTTTAATATAATCAGTTCTCAATTCAACCTTCCCCAATTTGCCACAAATTTATTGCATTCTCATTTCCTCTTAATTATCAGTGACTCTTTTTTTTATCGTCCAACAATCAAATTCATAAAACATACTTAATCTAACTAAGATATAGTAGTAAATGATTAATTCAAGCAAATTACAATCATAGAAAAAGAAATTGGAGAGGCAAATGATAAACCAAAATTTTGAAGCAGCACGAATTTTAATTTGCACAAACGATAAACCAAAATTTTGAAGCAGCACGAATTTTAATTTGCTTGCAGAGAAAAAGACAAATACCTGCACAAGCACTGCACCAGCAGCATCACCAAAAAGAATGCATGTACCTCTATCTGTCCAGTCCACATAACGTGAAAGAGCATCTGCTCCAATTACAAGAATATTCTGGTAACCCCCACCTATAGTTGGAGCAACCGTTCATCTCAAACAGCAAAAGAAAAAAAAATCTTATTTTTTGCAAAATATATAATTAGTACCTTTAATAAATCGAGTGGCAGTGACTAATCCGACAATAAAACCACTGCAAGCAGCTGTAATATCGAAAGCCCAAGCATTTCTGCAGCCTAAATCGCTCTGAATCTGAAGCAGGACAGATCAATCACAAATTACTTCAGGAGAAATATTTACCATATCTAACACAACAGTTCAGACCTTCAAATTGGAAGTATATATTAAAAATATTTTTTATGATTGGTGAATTATGTTTCCAAAGTTCAAAATTATACAGCACAAATCCCAGTATCTTAACACGTATTAGACATGAAAATGGGCTATTTTGAGTCCATCAGAATATGTGTAAGCATGCATGCTTAAGTATGTGCTTCCGTGTAAGTTAAATACAGTAGCACATAAATGGTGGAAATTTGAAAGTATATACCTATCGAAAGCGTAAAATGTCAGTCTTATGACTAGCAAATCAATATTCTAAGTTTTGACATATATTTCAATTGTTATATGTCCTATGTTTTAATGTAAGATGTCTATGTAGATGGCGGCTATGAGGAGTATATTTGTTGTTGATATCCTTCTTGTGGATAAGACCAAAGAAATAGTTCAAGAAAAACTTGAATTATAGAGCTCTACTTTGGAGTCTAGAAGCTTTCGTTTGAGTAGATCTAAAATTGAGTACATGGAAAGCAATTTTAGTAGTTGTAGCTCTAGTGTTAGAGCTATAACTATGGGTGATCAAATCATTAAAAGGTGTGAACGTTTTAGATATCTCGGGACATTGTTCAAAGTGACGGTGATATAGATGGGGATGTTATTGGTAAAATTCTAGTTGGTTGGTTGAAGTAGAGTAATGCATCAGGCCCACTGTGTGATAGATTAGTACAGCTTAGACTGAAAGGGAAATTTGATAAGATGATGTTGAAACCTGCAATGCTCTATAGCGCAAAATGTTGGTCTTTAAAAGAAAAGCATAAAACAAAGTTAAGTGTTACTGAAATGAGAGTGCTTAGGTGGATGAGGGGCAAAACACTTAGAAACAATATGCGAAATAAATATATCCGTGATAGGGTTGGTGTAGCTCCAGTGGGAGACAAAATTAGAGAGAGTCGTCTTAGATAGTCTGGTCACATTAAAAATTGACCATTTGATGATCCGGTTAGGAGATAGATGTTTTAGATTCGACTTATATTAAGAAAGGCGTCGTCTTAGATAGTCTGGTCACATTAAATATTGACCATTTGATGATTCGGTTAGGAGAGTAGATGTTTTAGATTTGATTAATGTTAAGAAAGGTAGAGGTCGACCTAAAAAGATTTCACCTATAAAGACTTGAGTATATTGTATAAGAAAATGATCTTAATCTATTAAAATTAAATACAAATATGACACTCTATAGGGCGCAATGGAAAAAAAGGAATCATGTAGCCGACCCCACTTAGTGGAATGAAGGCTTGTTGTTGTTGTTGTTATTGTTGTTGTAATTTGAATACCTTAATGGGTTAGATTGCTGTTACAATGTTTTAATCTAACCTGACACTTCTTATTCCCAGTTTCTTTACGGCCTCAAATTGGAGTGGCTGCTGCATGTGGCAGCCCCATTTTTCCTTCCCAAAGCCTGCACTATAGCACAGTTCAGCTCCTTATATCTTGCAATGTCTATGCTGTTGATTGGCAAGGATTGCATAAGGATGGCCAGTGTTTCATGACCTATAAACCTTCACCTGTGGTGGAGTTGTTTTAGATGGGATACTGTAGCAAGGATTGCGGTATTCACTTTTTTTTTTCTTACTGTTCTTCATTGTAGTAATTCTCAGTTGGCCCTTGCAACAAACTTGGATTATGGAAATTGTAAGTTCTTTGATTTTGGTCATCAAGCATCTTTAGCAATTTTGGTTATTACTTCTGAAAGTTAGGTGTTCACTGTTGAACAGCTGAAGTCAAGAATTGGAATTTACTTCTTTTTAGTATAATTTGATATTTTTTAATACAATTCTTGTGATTTTAACGCTTTGATGTGTATGTTATATCTCAAGACAATCACCTTACGCCATTCACACCAAGCCCCAATTTCAAAGCCAATAAAATATGTTATCAAGTATTTCATAATTATTTATAGATGCAGCCACATTTGCATGACTTTCAATTCTTACCAAAATGAGTCCCAGCTCTAGCAAAATAGGGACTTACACACGGAGCACACCAAAAGCACAAGCATGCAAATGATAATGAAGGCACAAAGGTGAAAGAGCAAAGGAAAATTAGACAAATGGAAGACTTGATTGGGATAACTTAGTGTTATAACCATTCAAGTATTCAAACAAGATTAAGTTATCAGTCACAAAATTCAGAAAAAAATTCAAGAAACTGATTTGGACATGCAATAACTTTTGCTTTAGTAGTTTCATCTAATTTAGTTGAATATATCCTCCATGTTATAGCTCTAAAAAGGAATATCTGCTCAGCATACCTGACAACCACCTCCAAAGAGATCATCTGGAGTTGATGTGCACATTATTATGAGATCAACATCGTGAGCCACAACACCAGCCATTTGGAGGGCCCCGTTGGCTGCTTCCAGAGCCAATCCATTTAATGTTTCATCTCCTGTAAGGTTGTTTAATACATTAAACTATAAATAGTACTTCAAAGAGACATACTAAATAAGAAGTTTCCCCAAAAGACTAATAAATTTCCAGCAAAAAAAGGAAACATAGTTTAAAAAAAAAAGAAAAAAGAAAAAGAGTTTCTGCAAGAGATTTCATAATTATAAAGTGGAAGCTTATGAAACTAGTAGGATAACAATTCAAATTGTATCAAACTTGACTTAAATCAATTACATAAGCAAACAAATAATAAGATTTTTTAGAACATATATAAAATAAAAGGAAAAAAGTCATCAAATCAAAAAGAATCAAGGCTCTGGCTTCTGTAAGAACATAACCTCTCTAAAAAATCTTTAATTTTCTTCTTTTAGTCATCCAACAGATGACTAAAAAGAATTGCAAAATACAATTTTTTTCAAAAATGTTTAATTATCCTTAAGACCGTTTTAATAGGCACAAAGTCTCCTTGGATCTCCAAAAAAAAAAAAACACTCATTTGCATCAAGTAGATGTGACATAAATATAAATCCCACTTTTGGATGTGCCTACCGGAATAATAAGTTACAACTTCAGTCAAAGATGCAAGAATATCAAGTTCTGAAAGCCAACCAATGTCAAAAGTTGTAAAACTCCAACAATAACCACAGAAAGATGTAAGTCCAGTAGTAAGGTGGCTCAAGAAATTGTCCAGTCATCAATGAAAGAAAGTTTGAATACATTATTTAGCATAAAATCATAGCTTCAACATTAAAATCCATAAAATTGTAATGCGGTCATGAGAGATTAAAATAGTTGAATATTTACCAGTAAGAACCCGCCGGTTACGAATCCCTGTGCGAACAGAAATCCACTCATCTGAGGTTTCAACAAGCTGTGCAAGAACATCATTAGAAATCATATGTTTCGGCACTGCTGAACCTGAACCACATCCAACAAGTTTAGACCCCATGCCAACAAGTCTGCCAAATATTTTCTCAGATTTAGAAAGTGTAACCATTTTGTCCTTTGTCATTACAGACTATGTTTTAACTAAGCATTTTTTGATATAAATAACATAAGCATTGCATACAGAAGACTCGAAAAACACACATGAGAGGATAAAAATGATTTGTAAGAAAATCAAGACATTTAGTGTCCATTTTTATGCAAATCGAAAGGACCATGATTAAGTTATTATGAACAGTTCCAAATAATAGTTCCACTAATTTTAAGCCAAGTGGCAGCATTTTTTCATTGCTAACAACCCTAACAATCTTATGTAGAAACTTATATCTAACAAATTGTAGAGAATAAATATGCTTCTCCTTTATTTATCCACATATAACCATGGGCTATTCTCCTCAAAGTAGCAATTCTTAAGGTATGTCAAGTGCTGGCGTACATGTCTTCATCGTGGCTTAAATTGTTGGATTGGCTTGAGGTTACCATGAATGTTTGTATAAATGACCAAACATCTTCCTTGTATATCCATATTTACATTCTCCTAAGAGATGGATTTGGACAAAATAATACAGGTAAAATAATTTCTAAAGCAATGTAATTATAAGTTTAGAACTGTAAACAGCAATCTCTGTGCTAAAAAAAGCAAGCTTATTGGATTCTAGCGTAGGCAGTAGTAAAATTTACTAAAATATGAGCACATCAGCCTTATCGTTTCCATCTCCATATATTATAATAAATGCAATAGACCTAGGGACTAATCTGCAAGTGGCAAAGTTCTAAGGGATTTGCACAAGTTTTTAAAGGGATTTTGTTGAAAATCCTCAGTCTGTATACTTTAGTATTTTATCTCTTCTAATCTATTAAATAGTATGGTAGATAGTGATAAAAATGTCCTTTCTATTAGTTTTATATACGAATTCTACAGTATTTTAGATCTAGGCCAAGCTCTGTGAATTGGGCTCAAAATACAGATAACTTCTAAAAGGCAAGGAAAAAAAACTACAGAACAAGCATACAAGAATTTGATATTCTATGCCTAGACGAAGATCTAATAAGCTTCTCGTGATTTTGATTATAAATAATTTTTATCACAATAGCATCCTACAATAGTTATTCAGGCATAATTAAAAGTTTGATTACATTTTAAACTACATAAAAATTTGATAAACCAACTTGAATAAGATTTTGAAACACGTGTCATGTTTAGGCTTGCCTTGTGCTCTTTAAGAAAATAAATAAACAAGCTGGAACAATATAGTACTCAACACAACTTGTTTCATTTGTAACCCTAAGTAGGAATTCTAATTTTCACACTCTTGTAGGCTCTGAAATTCGGAACCAGGAATTGCTTGCTTTTGTAAAAATGGAATTTCGCTAAATAGAGATTAAGAACTTACTATCTTTGACGGAATCCAAATGTGTTGAATTGAAACTTCTAATTTTAGGCCAAATATTGGAGAATTGCAAAAAAAACTATTTATTTTTGGCCCTTCACAAGCCTAAAATAAGACCTTTGAAGTGTAAAAATCATTGAACGTTATGGTGAAATAAAATGAGTTTTTCTCTCAATTATCTGTGATATTAGATACGAATTATTCATTTCGTAAATCTTAACAATAACTTCTAGGGGATAAATCTCCTTATGCCGAGGTTTGGATCTTTCAATTTGGGATTTCTATCCTTATTCTTTTTACAAAGGTATTTGATGATTGGATTGTGAGTGTGATTAAGATCATAATAAATTGGGGCATTTGCATAAACATCACCAAATTCTTATGTATTTATATATCTAACGCCAAAATTTTAACTTTTACATTTATACCACCCCAATATTTCATATAACATCAAAAATACCACTAATTTAACTTTAAAAAAGTAATTAACACATTTTCATGCATATATAAGATGGCATATGTATGTAAAAATTAATTTTTTGGTGTTAGATATGTAAACAGGTAAGAATTGAGCGGTATGCATGAAAATCTTCCTCTGAAATTTGATATGTTTAACTTCAATTTTTGAGGTGTGAATCATAATCGCTACATAATTTTATATGGATTCTCACATTTCTTGTATAATGTCAAAAATTTTAGTGACTCCCTTCATTAGTAATGTAGTGCACTTCTTGTCTCAAACCATATTGCACTCTCAAAAGAATCTCACCAAACTCCTCCTGGTATAAGAGTTCTCTATATCAGCCATCACTGCACCCTCTATAAAAATTTTTCTGATACACCCAAAGTTGAAACAATCAAAAGCGACAACAATAGATAATATATCCACTACAAATCACTATCTTGACCAAAAACAATCTTTGTTAGCAGCCAGGTCGTTTTCTTTATGTCATAGTCAACAACAGCTTTAGTTCCGATTCCACATATTCTCTCCAAAAGAACAGCATAAACAACAAAGCCAATATCTCGGTCAACTTTTCTCTTGTAGTTTTAGTATATTATTGCTTGGAGATGATTAGGATTATGGACGATCTATTCATAATGTCATATCCTCTCCTCTAAATTGCAGCTCCATTGGCAAATTTTGGATAATGAAGAGCTGTTGACTGGCGGCTTGCAATAGGGTTTCCTGGATGCACGTCACTTTCTTTTATTCAATGAAACTATCACCATCCAATACAATGGAATCAAACTGAAATCCTTTCTTCATCGCTGTGCTACTATTTAATAAAAAATCGCGACGTTATTTGTTCCGATACTGTCATTTATCAATTATACTTGTTTCAGAACTTTCGTAGCTCCTTTTGATGCCGAGGGCAAACCAACGTATCTTCTCCATTCTTCTTAAATAATATTATTTGAGCTAAGGCTCTCAATTATCCCCAAAGAAGAAAAAAACATACCTTTGTATCCGACGCTTCGACGAAGATGTTGCTCCGACGACGTGGTCATCTAAACCACCGCCGACAGCAGCGCCGCATCGGAGCTCGAGCAGCCGCACATTTCTCTCCGTCCTTCTGAAACGAGTGGTATGTATTCGCCGGAAAAACGGAGCCGGCGGGAAGACGATCCCAGTTGCTGCGGCCATCCCAATCTAAAAGAGATCGGATCGGAGTGCAGAATCTCGCGGAGAACTCAGAAAGGCGGACAGTCAGAGAGACTGAAGAGAGGGGGAAGAACATCGGGCATTGGAGTTGCTGTGTTGCATATCAAATCCCTCGCTTGATTCTCCGAAGCCGCTCTTTTCTGATCTTCTTTGGAACTTTGGAGACTCCGCGGGAATTTAAACCCAGTTTAGCCAGCCTATCGAGCTGTTTGGTAGGTAAAAATATTAGGTACAGGGTACCAACGGCATATCATTTTTACAATAGGATTGCATATTATAATATTTATATGTTGAATAATATGCAGGTAGGGCTGTCAAAATGGCTCGTGTTTGGTTCGTTATTATGCTCGTGCTTGGCTCCTTTGCTAAGTTAACGAGCTGAACACGAACAACACAAATAAATATTTATGTTCGACTCATTTTAGCTCGAAATACTACTAATCAGTGTGTGTGTCTCTGATCAGTAATATTTTTAAAAAGTTTAATTGACTGTAAGGCTACAAAAATCTATAATCAATTAAAAGTATTAATTAAGAAAATAGAATAAACTTTATTACATTGGATTCAAATAATATTTTAAATCTTGCCCCAAACCATAACATCTTATGGCTAAGTAATTAAGGTTGTCAAAATGATTCTTTGTTCGTGAACGGGCTAGCTAAGCAAACGACCAGAACACGAACACACTTTTTGAGCTCGAAATATAAACTAGCCAAACACAAGCTAAGCCCATGTTGGCTCGTATTCGGCTCATTTACACTCCTATGCGCCGGCCTGTTAGTGTTTAATTTATAAATAATAGTGTTTCTTATGCTCTATATGTAATTATCCTTAATATATAATACTATACTATAATATATATATATATATATATATATATTCATTCGATATTTCTGATA
Organism: Phalaenopsis equestris; assembly: GCF_001263595.1. Classification (NCBI taxonomy): domain Eukaryota; kingdom Viridiplantae; phylum Streptophyta; class Magnoliopsida; order Asparagales; family Orchidaceae; genus Phalaenopsis; species Phalaenopsis equestris. The sequence continues at coordinate 322,659 of NW_018164824.1, read as the reverse complement.
AAATTTAGGATCCGTTTGGGACAACTTATAAGTGCAGGCAACGTTTTCAAAACGTCGTCATACTATTTGGTTCGCGCGTTTCATCGGCTTATCCGAAACAGCATTTGGATTTTTACACTAAATGCAGATCGTGGGTCTACCCTCGTGGCCAGTCCGCGACCGCGTTTCAGGATAAGCAGTTTATCCTGAAACGCATAAA